>NC_056725.1:769458306-769478306 GCF_019279795.1 Protopterus annectens
CCAGAGCAGAGGTATCCTATGCAAGATATACCTATCTTTCTAAGCAGTTCTATTGATGTTGCAGAAGAGGTTTAGATCCCTAGCCTGAGTATTTCTGATGTAATTCGACTTGCTGACATGCTGTAGGTCCATCAGTATTGGGTTGGAGGATAAATTGTATGCCAGACGCATGTCACATCTTAGCAGTCTGTAGCATATGAAATATAGTGACAGGGCTTTGTGTCTTAGGCCTTGTAACCTTCTATTAAGTTAGTTCTGGGGGCATTTTAGTTGCTGCATGGGTCTGGACAGATACATGCCAAAGAGGGCAGTATACTTGATGACTGGAATAATGAGGGATAAGTAAAGTATGGTAATGACATCTCTAAATCTAGGCACAATCCTTTTGTTTATAAGGGGCATAATATAGAAATTTCTTATGACAGTGGACACATGGTCGTCAAAAGTTAGATCACTGTCCGCATAACTTCCTAAATCTAGAACAACTGGGTCAATTATTAGGGGTGTATTGCCAATGTGTAGTTCTCTAGGTTAGAAGACTTCCCAAAGGATATGAATTTTTGTTGGCATTTAGTTTCAGTCCATGACTTTGTCACTAGTTATTTGGTCGGGATAAACCTTCCTGTAGGATGGCCAAGTCATTTGAGGATTGAGGATTCAATGACTGCTCCTAGCTCCTAGCTTGCAGTCATTTGCAAATGAAGTCAGCCAAAGCCCTTTGGTATTGGCTTTTACTTCAGAGAAGTAGATGCCCAGCAGGAGAGGTCCCAGCTGTGAACCTGTGATGCCTGTGAACTGGCCCAGCAATCAAGAAGCCTCAGTCCTCACCACTAACACCAGTGAGGGGCATCCATATAGGGAAAGGATAATAGATACACACATAGTAAAGTACAATTTCCCTTAAGAGCACACAGAGATCACAGTCAGTCTGGGGCTGGTTTCTCCCCTTCTCTCCAGGTCTCCAATAAGACTCCCCACTGGCATAGCTATAGGGTCCATATCTCAGCCTAGTGGGCAAGCTAAAAACCTGCAACACCCTCTCTGTCCAACCAGTGCTTTGTGTCCCTGCCCAAACAGCTGACACACACACACTTTGAGATAAGAGTTATCTACAACCACACATACACTTCTGGGAAAGGCTGGCACAGGTTCTCCAGCTGTCCTCGTTTTACCCAGACTATACGGTAGTACCACTTGCCACCACCCACTAATATTAATCAACTACTTATAGGCCCTTATTAAAGGGTGTCCAGTTATTACTGGGCAATATTATTATCCAAATGGTAAGTGTGACTGAACAGCAAAGCTTATTTGGAGTGACTTGGTACAGTATCACTATATATATGCAATGTGATTAAATTATCTGTACACAAACAGCCACAGTTGAAAGGTTTAAAAATATTTAATAATAAATAATAAAAACACAAGACAATACTTCTTACTACACAGTGCCAATCAAGAGTGCAGAGATCACAGAGAAATACTTAAAATAATACTGTAGAAAAGTTCTGACGTCACAGAAAAACAAACTAGTCTAATCTTCCTATTTCCTAGCTATATGTAAGAGAAAACACATTTCTAAAATCCTACTTATATCTAGACACAGGCAGAGTTGGTGATGTTGGATGTTCTCAAGACAGATGCTCTCATGCTCTCATTCTTTTTCTCGTTAAATTGATAACACAGTACCACTGATTCATTTCAGATTACATCATTTCTTTCTGGTTCCCAGGCCAACAGATTCTCCGATGTTAATAGCCTCTTTGATCTTGCAGCTGGTCAGGAACCAGTGCACTAAAATAAATTATACATGTAAATTCTAGCCATTAACTCTGGCCTCAAAACAATAGGCAGAATTCCTCCATCCAGACATATTGGCTCCGAGTTTTGACATCAAAGAATTGACTTGTCAGCTTTGTTACAGCAGAGTGCACTGTTGTTACATTTTTGCAGTTCAATATCCGATGCAGTCTTTTCACCTTTAAGAGAACAAGCCTGTGGCTTACATTCATATTTACAAATGAAAGAATTATCTACAAAATTCGATCTGGCTAGGCTGGCAGCCTTTACCTGTCCTCACCCCCCCCCCTCGGAGAACTCAAGCTATTTTTTCAATTGACCCTTGAAAAACATTGCTTGAGAGGGTTAGGTCTATCTGAGTATACCTTACCCCATTCCCTGTCTTGAGAGCCCATCTGCATTGGCATTGCTAATCCCACTGCAGTGCTGCGCTGACATATCATATGTTTGCATCCCTAGGCTCCATCTTAGCAACTTGGCATTTTGCTGGCTGGCTCTGTTTAACCATGCTATGGCGTTGTGATCTGTCACTACAGTGAATTTTCTTCCATATAGATAAGGCTGAAGTTTCTGTAGTGCCCACACTATGACTAGACATCCCTTTTCTACAGCTGCATAGCATTCCTCCCTGGGTTGGAGCCTATGACTGAGATAAGCCACTGGGTGCTCTTCTCCTTTTCAAGAACTCTGGCTAAGTACAGCCCCCACCCCATGGTTCAAAGCATCCACCTCCATAACAAATTCTTTGCTGTAATCTGGACTGGCTAACACAGGGAGTCCTCCCAAAGCTTCCTTAAGCTCCTGGAATGCCGGTTTACAGGCTGTGGTCCACACTAACTTATCTGGCCTGTTCTTCCTTGTCAGGTCTGTGAGGGGAGCAGCTATGGTACTATAAGGGTGGGCAAACTTTCTGTAGTACCCTGCTGTCCCCAAGAATGCTCTCACCTGCTTTTTGGTAACAGGTGCAGGCAATGCCTGAATGGCTGCTACTTTGGCAGGTTCTGGCCTGATCTTACCACTCCCCAGTCTATGTCCCAGGTAGGAGACCACTGCCATACCAACCTGACATCTGCTCACCTTAATGGTCAACCCTGCACTCTGTAGTCTGCCCAGCACCTCCCTGACATGTTGAAGGTGCTCTTGCCAGGAATGGCTGTAGATGGCAATATCATCTAGGTAAGCAAGGGCAAACTCTCCTGCTAGGATATGATCTACCAGCCTCTGGAAAGTTGCTGGGGCATTTTTCATCCCAAAGGGCATCTTTGTGAACTCATAAAAGCCTAAAGGAGTCACAAAGGCTGACCTCTCTCTAGCATTGTGAGTCAAGGACACCTGCCAGTAACCCTTGATAAAGATCAATGGTTGTAAGATACTTAACCCCACCCAGCTGCTTTAGGGCCTCGTCTGTCCTAGGCATGGGGTAAGCATCTGACTCTGTGTAATTATTTAATTTCTTATAGTCCACACAGAACCTGGTGCTGCCATCCTTCTTTGGCACCAGCACCACTGGGGAGGCCCAGGGACAGTTGGAATCTTGAATCACCTCTAGTTCCAACATCTCTTGTACCTCCTCCCTCAGAGTCTGTTTGACTCTCTCAGGCACCCTATAAGGGGCCTGCCTAATAGGCCTTTGGGGTCCTGTATCTACCTGGTGCTGCACCAAGTGGGTGTACTTTGGTTTCCCAGTGAACATGTCCCCAAACTCTTGTAACACTGCTTGGATTTCTCGAACCTGGGTAGGCGATAGCTGCTGGGACATTGCTACCCTTTCCACTGAGGTGTCAGTCCGAGCCTAACTGAGGTGATCAGTCACCAGATCTCCCTCAGACTCCTCCTGCAATCCATTGCAAATGCTCAGCACAAGGGCCTCCCTATCATGGAAAGGTTTCATCATGTTAACATGGTGCAATTTGTGCCCCTGTCTCCTGCCTAGCAGTTACACCATGTAGTTAACATCACTTACCTTTCTTTCCACCTTGTATGGTCCCTCCCAAGCTGCTTGCAGCTTGTTGTTTCTGACAGGAATGAAAGCCATTACCTGCTGCCCCACAGCATACTCTCTAGCTCGAGCATTCCTGTCATACCACACCTTTTTCTCTTGTTGAGCTTCTGCCAGGTTCTCCTGGGCCAAGCCCATGAGTTCCCTGAGCCTCGTCCTGAGGTTTAGGACATATGCCACAACAGACTCCTTGTGAGGTACACACTCACCTTCCCACTCATCTCAAATTAAATCTAGAGGTCCCCTCACCCTATGCCCATACAGCAACTCAAAGGGTAAAAAACCTGTGGATACCTGGGGAACCTCTCTGTAAGCAAACAACAGATGGGGCAAATATTTGTCCCACTCCCTCTTAAACTGGTCTGAAAATGCCCATAGCATGGACTTGATTGTAGAGTTTAACCTCTCAACAAGACCATTAGTTTGGGGATGGCAGGTGGAGGTTTTCAGGTGCTTCACCCCAAAGGACTTCCACAAGCAAGCCAGCAGGTCTGACATGAAATTGGCACCTCTGTCATTCAGTATTTCTTTTGGGAAACCTACCCTGCTGAAAATCTCTAACAAAGCATTTGCCAACTTTTCTTCCTCAATGGAGGACAGAGCCACTGCCTCAGGGTATCGTGTAGCATAATCCACTACCACTAGGATATACCTTTTCCCTGTGGAACTTGGGGTACTCAAAGGCCTCACAATATCTATAACTACCCTCTAAAATGGCTCCTCAATCACAGCCAAAGGCATCAAAGGAGCTCTCACCTTGTCTCCTGCCTTGCTTACCTTTTGGCACTGCTCACAGGTCCTGCAGTACCCTGTTACATCTCTGGAAATTCCAGGCCAATAGATGTTCTGCATAATACGTCTCTTTGTATGTTTTATGCCCATATGACCTGCAAAGGGAATATCATGGTCTATGACTAGAAGCACCAGACTGTAGGCTCTAGGCACTACCAACTGCTGTACTCGCTCACCTTTTAGCCCTCCCTCAGGGGTCGACTCTCTATACAGTAACCCTTTGCCCCAGTATACAGAATCCTCCTTCCCTTGAGAATCAGGTCCCTCACTAGCTACCTCTCTCAGGCCTTGCAATGTAGGGTCTGAGAGCTGAGCCTGTCTCACCTCTCTCTTTCTAACCCTTCCCAGCACAGTTCTAAAATCCTACTTACATTTAGATACAGGCAGAGCTGGTGATGTTGGATGTTCTCAAGACAAATGCTCTAATGCTCTCATTCTTTCTGTCCTTAAATTGATAACACAGTACCACTGATTCATTTCAGGTTACATCATTTCTTTCTGGCTCCCAGGATACAGACTCTCAGAGATTAATAGCCTCTTTTATCTTGCAGCTGGTCAGGAACCAGAGCAATAAAAGAAATTATATATGCAAATTCTAGCCATTAACTCTGGCCTCAAAACAATAGGCAGAATTCCTTCATCCAGACATATCGGCTCCGAGTTTTGACATCAACGAATTGACTTGTCAGCTTTGTTACAACAGAGTGCACTGTTGTTACATTTTTGCAGTTCAATATCCAATGCAATATTTTCACATTTAAGAGAACAAGCCTGTGGCTTACATTAATATTTATAAATGACAGAATTATCTACAAAATTCTATCTGGCTAGGCTGGCAGCCTTTACGTATTTTCACAGAACCCAATGGGACTTTTATTGGTGACTTGTCTCTGTGGAAATTGCATCCCTTATTTTGATCCCCTGTATCCTATCTGCAAGTCTTTTGGCAATCCAGTGGGTAATGTAGGAGCTTATCCACAGTTTATTTAGCCTTTCTACTATGTATGGGTAAGGGACTGTGTCAAAAGTTTTGGCCAGGTGGAGGTATGAGGAGTGTATCATTTTACCTCTGTGCATTATTTTAGTGACATTTTTAAAAACACCACCAGGTTGAGTAAACGTGACCTGTCCTTGATGAATCCAAACTGAGATGGGTCCAGTGTTTGGAGGTTACCTATGCCATTATTGATTAGTACCATAATAAGTCTTTCCATGGCTTTGCATATGAGGCTGGTCAGAGTTATGGGCATATAATTGCATGAGTCTGTGGAATTTCATCCCTTATGCAGGTGAATGACTAGCTGTTCTCCATTTGCTTAGTACAAAACCAGTACGATGACTGAGATTGAACAGTGCTGTTGGGGGGTGGGGAGCAGCTACAAGATGCTTCACGCTATTTAAGATGCATTGAGGTACACTGTCAGGACCCATTGATGAAGTGTATTTAGCTTTTGATAGCACTTTCTGGACTTGGTCTTGTGTGATATCTATGGGCATGCTGGTTTAAGGTATATGTTCAGGTATATTAATTTACCGGTTTCAGGTATATGAATTTAGAGTTCAGTACCCTTATTACTGCATATGATGTCAGTTACTGCTAGATAGACAGTAGGCTTGCTATGATCTTTCCTAGAGCCATGCCATATGGCAGCATTGAGGCTACATTTGTTTACTTATGATAGTAATTGTTTGCACATACGTAGTTTCTTTCTTTTTTTTTTTTTTTTGTCAAAATGTCTGGAAAGAAAATACAAGCTAGAAATCCAGCCAAAAGACCTTCTGCTCTTTTATGGTTCATCCTTGACTCCACCTTGATAATGGCATTTTCGCAGTAGGAATGAACTTCCTATCAAGAGAATATATGAGTTTGTGGGGAGAAGACTAATGATAAAGGGCACAAACCAAACTTTTTTTTTAAGAAATCATGGCAGAATGGAATATCTGCAGGACATTTATTTGGAATACAAAGGCATGTTCCTTATCTTACCAATGAGATAACTTCCTGAAATAGAATCTTGGGTCAAAGCGTGTAAGAAGGGTACAGAAAAATTGATGATTGCTGCCACAGGGAAAAAAGACAAGCACTTTCTGTCAGCAGACCTTCAGAAAAAAGTTACAAATACAACAGCAACACCTTATTGATTTCAGACTAGATTTCAGACTAGAAAAGTGTGGAGCAATTAAAGGCTATTTTTTCAGCTTTTATCAGACAGATTTGACTAACCTATTTTGAGTTTAGAAATTGTTCTAGTATAGTTACAAGTGGTGAGAGTACCCAGTCTTGTAATAATGTCAGAGCATATTCATTTATGCCTTTACACCATTTTTGGTCATCCAGTAAAATAAAGGTGGCACTGTGCTCTCACTGTTTTATTTCACTGAGCAAAGCACTGACAATTTCAGTGGAGACAAAGTGATACAGCTGTAGAGATGTTAATTTCACTGCAACCACATTGTAGGTTGGGAGCTAACACTCACTGGGATCCTTATTAATCAGATGAATGATTAGACTCTAGCATTTCAGTTTAGTAGTATCTCTTAATTGCAAAGAAAAGATATAGAAAAGAAGTGAAGATGGGAAAAGAAATGAGTGTTAGATAATAATGAAAGAGAGAGACAGAGATAGAAGAACAAAGGTTTGTTGGAAGAAAATATATGGTGAAAGAGAGAGAAATAGATAAAGGATGTTTCAGAAATGTATTTTAGGAAGACAATAGGATGACATAATTTAATATTAGCAGGAGAGGTAGAACTTCACATATCAATCATAAATGGGCATTCAAATGTAAAAAAACAAAGGAATGGCCATGATCTCCCTTTAAAACATTCATATAATGGAGAATGAAACTCACTGGAAATTAAAAATCATTGATTTGTTTTATTTGAAGCTTTAAAGCAAACAACAAACAAACAAACAGAAAAACTGCAAAAACGATGTAAAGAGATGTAATTATGTGACCTGAAACAGCATATTGTACACCACAAAAAGATGAAAGTGTGGAAGAGCACTAATTAAAAACTTACGCCCCTGTAGAACAGTATTTGATGAAGCAGTGGTATTAGTGGTCAACTAGGATGAACGAATATGTAGAAGTTGATGAATAAATAAAGACAGTCAAGGGCAAGGAGGATAATTAAAAAAAAAATGCATCTTGTAATAATACAGGACCTAAAAATAAAATAAAGACAATTTATGAACTGTATAACTCAATTCAATATAATTTATTTAATGAAATATGGATATCAGACCAAGATGAAATAATAATATAATTGTTTGAACTATACGATAGTTTAACAAAAAGGTGAAAACATTTGGTCATTCAAACTGTGGACTAGCAAGACTCATAAAAATCTAGAGTATATTTATTTAAAGTCCATTTGCTAAAAAGAATTGTATATTTTGGTAGTGCTATTAACGGTTTACTGTGGGATGGTTGATCTGTTCTCAGTCAAATGATGGAATGACCGACCCACATCCGCAAAAGTGACAATGTCGAATTCCGACATTGTTGAAATACAACTCAACTTTGATCTCATAACGGGCTTTAACATGGGTCAAGATGGGGTGAAATTTGTACTTCAACAATGTTGGGTTTGACATTGTCGCCATTTGGTCTTTGGACTTCGCCTACAGTGGATTCAACCGAGTCCTCTTCAACTTTCTCATCGTAAACCCTATTAACTAAAGAGTAGAACTGAACTTGTTTAATGTTTATGCCTACCCCCACCAAAAATACAATTAATAAATTAAGTAAAAAGATCTATGAATATATTGGATATATAATAATGTAACAGATGTTAAATAAAAAGATAGCTGATGGAAGCTCATTTAAATTATAAAATATATATACAGAAAACAAAAGCTTGACATTCTGCAGATGGAAGAGGAAATAAAAATTAATAGAGAAAAACACTTTTAAATGGGAGTGGTATTCTGAGTAAAAAAAAAGATCAGTAGTGGACTATATAAGTGCAGAAAGCAAAAACAAAAAAACTGCAAAATAAACATAAAAGATCTGATAGAGATCATATGCAAGTTGAACACTAATAGAACAAGAAAACAAGAAAAGGAGAAAATAATAACAGGAAGTAGAGCAAACAAAAAAAAAAGAGGCAATAAAAACAGAGAAAATATGTAAAAGAAAATTTTACAAACGATTGTTAATCTCTCAGAATTGACTAATAGTCCAAATGGGTTAACTGAAGTCTTGAAACACCAATAACCACAAATTCTCCAGTAGTTTTCCTGCACAATAAAGGCCACCTCTAATGCGATAAAAACTATTTATTTCCAATAGACAGTAAATTCAAACAAAAAGCAAACGGACTAAGTGCTTTCATTTCCTAGCACGGAAACATCATCAGAGATGATGATGTTTCCACGCTAGGAAATGAAAGCGCTTAGTCCATTTGCTTTTTGTTTGAATTTACTCTCTGTTGGAAATAAATAGTTTTTATTGCATTAGAGGTGGCCTTTATTTTGCTTAAAAACTACTTGAGAATTTGTGGTTATTGGAATCTCTCAAAATTATCTGAACATCAGGAAATAATGGATGCAGTGATATACTGAATGTGCAATAGATACATTTCAGATGCAATTTGTTTGGAGTATTGTAATATGTATAAATAGAAATCATAAACATAATATCAGAAGACAAAATACTAAGTCTTTTGAAATAGATAGGAGTAAAATAACTGTCATACTGGGGTATGTAATAAAGCAAAACATTTACTTCACTACTGTATAAGAAAATTGTCAAAAACAAGAATTGAAAAAAAAATAACCTACTTAACATTATGAAAAAAGATAGAAACAACTGATTAAAAATAAAAATCAAGAAATAGCCAAAAAGATAGGAACAAATGTTGACAGTAATGTAGTGAAATTATAGTCAGAGGTTCAGGAACATGATGGCCAATGACTATGGAAAAATTATTCAGGTGGTTTTTGGTACATTTGTAGCATAAATGTTTTAATTATTACAAAGGACAGCTTAGCAATGGCAGTAAGGAATAAAGAAAACCTAATCTAAATATAACATGACGAGAAAAATGAAAACACATAAGAGAAGGTTATAAAATGTTGAAATAAAACACAAAGTCGGAACACCCGAACCGAACTCTGAAACCACTGAAAACACTAAAAAACAAGCGACTGTTAGAATAAGAAAGATGCTGCAAAGCCAAGTGGATTTAAGCGCTTTCTTTCACTTTATTTGTCAACGTGAACTTCCTCAGAAAACCAGGATGCCTCCCAACATCCTGGTTTTAAAGACATATACAGGAAATGATGTAAATCCCGATGACAATGTTGACATCTTTAGATAATATGTTATGTTTAAAAACAATTGTATAACCACACATCTTAAAAAAATTATATTTTAAAAAAATATATTTTAAATACATACTTTGATGTGTTATACATCGTTATTAAATCAATGTCACCTAAGATGGAAACTGAAACTCAGTGACCTAATATCAAAACTTTTAAAAATTTACCCTGACTGACTCATATCTATAATTTACATATAGACCGATTGAAAATAAAAACTACACTTGTTGTTATTTCTGGTGTGTGGAACCATAATTAGCTATTACATACAATGAAAAAATTATTGTTGCCACCATCTAAACCATGAGAATTGTAATCATATAACCATTCCTACAACAATATCCAAATACGAAACAGAAATCACATGATACCTCTCGTGGTGAGTTGATAATTCACTTATGACATCTATTGCTAACACTATTGGAACTTATTAAACACAATCACAGTTAAGCTTTTAAGATATCACCAAAACGCATTGATGTTTGTGTTTATTACACTCAATAAGAATTGACTTTCATATGATCATAGTTGTGAATAAAGAAAAACCAACAGAATTTAACAGACGCAGGCTTGAAGTGTGTCTGAGTAATACGGAGATATTTGATACTCCAAATCGTTAGATCTGATTCCTTAGATGAAACCTATAAAAATGTATAGTGTTTTTTGACAATGATGTCCTTGATGTATAGATGTACTTATACCTAAATCTTTATGTGAACACTTCGGTACGTGTACCCATATACACATGTGTATATATATGTGCATATTTGTGTGTGTACACACACATACGCTCCCATGTATGTGTATACACATGTACCCATACCCATATGTTTATCCTCAGGGATCATCTATAACTTATAGATACTCTCCTTTGACATCCCAAGTGTGAGTGTATATGTGTGTCCTGATTGAATATTCAGATTACGTCTAGACCCAAAACAAACCAAGTTTAAAAGAACAAAATTTGAGAAAAACCTTTTGAACATGTGAACACATGATCACAAACTGATCTTTTTTGACCATGCATTTCCATCTTGATATTAAACTGATGAAATTGATTATAAAATGAATCTATTTATATGACAGAAAACACTTGATGTTAATGGAGTCATTAAGACCTGGTGGTTCATCTGCTCCTAGACACAACTGCCACAAAGACTCTTTTTGCTCTAACCTGTTGTTCAAATCCCCCTTAAGTAGACTTTTCTCTACATGGTCTAAGACAAAGAACTCAAATTTTTTGAAGTCTGGACATTCTAATGAGTGTCTAGCTAATGAATTGTTTTTGTCTTTATTTCTTATGGCTAGAGTGTGCTCATAAATCCTGCGTTTTAACATCCTTTTGGTCTTCCCTACATAGTAATTTTCACAAGTTGAACACGTAGCCAAATAGACTACGTACTCACTATTGCAATTGTGATACTTGTTTGCCCAGAAAGTTTTGTTGATGTGTTTAAGTGTCACAAAAGAAGTGTTACTTATGTGTCGACACTGTCTGCAGTTTTGACATGCGAATGTTCCCTTTTTTTCTACCAATCGCCCTGATAGATTCTGTATTAGTGTCATGTTCCATTTCTAAAATGCTTTTTATGTTTGTTACATTTTTGAATGTGAAACTTGGTTTTAAACCTATACATGACATCAATTCTCTATTTCCTATTATTATACACCAATTCTTTTCTATGATTTTTCTTATATCCCACAATTCATTAGAGATTGGAAGGGGAAATGCACTCTGAAAGTTATCAATCGTGTTATGAAACTTTCTATTGACCCCTATTAGTACTTCATCAGTGTTACCATTCCTATTTGTTGTCAAAATTGGTTCAGCTACCCCTTGACGAAGCATTCTTACTTCATTCTCTAACTTTTTTAACATATTTTTCTTGTATCCTCTGTCAATGAAGAGATTCCTTAACTGTAGAATTTCTTCATTGAATATAATATCGTCAGATGTTAAACGACTAAGCCTTATCATCTGCCCCTTAATCACATTTCTTTTCATGTGAATGGGATGCAGACTATCCCTGTGTAGATATTGATTGGTGAAGCACGGCTTTCTATATACCTTACTCTCCAGTTCTTTCTTTATAGAATTTATGTATAAGCAGATATCCAAATAATTGATCTGCTTACCATATCCACTGTGCTTGAACACCAAAAAACTGGTAGTTTTATTCAATTCTTCTACCATTTTATCAAATTCAACTTTCTCTCCATCCCATACAAAAACCAAATCATCGATGTATCTACCATAAAATTTAGCTTTGTTGAAATGGGGGTGTTTCTTTAGATGTTCTTGTTCCCAATCCGCCATAACGATGTTGGCAAAGGCCGGAGCGACCCTGGCCCCCATCGCTACACCGGAAATTTGTTTGTATATATTTTTGTCAAATTCGAAAAAATTATTATCTAACACTATTTCCATGAGTGCACAAATCGTGTTGATCTTAGAACTACTCAATTCAGTATTTAGTGTCAAATAATTTCTCAAATGGTCTAGTCCTAACTCCTGGTCTATACAAGTGTACAAGCTTTTCACATCCAAACTAGCGAAATTTAACACATTCCATTCTAAGTTAGATCGTCCAAGACTCTCCAATAGGTGCCAAGAGTCCCTGATATAGAACTCAGCTTTCTGTGCAACCTTATTTAGAATGTTGTCTAACCACACTGAAATTCTTTCTGTTTTCGAATGTTTTGCTGACACAATTGGTCTAAAACTTAATTTATCTCTGTCAGTATGTAGTTTGGGAATTCCAAAGAAATTACCTAGTTTTGGATGTTCTACCGACAAGAAATCGTAGTCTAAATTGTCAAGTTCTTCTTGACACAACATATCGAACAGATGGGTGTCTATTTTTCTGTAACTATTCAGAACAACATCTATGTTTACACTCTGATAATTTATTCTATCATTCAACAAAGTCATGATATGCTCCACATAATCTGTGCTATTTATCACCACTAATTTACCCCCCTTGTCTGCTCTCATAACTCTGATGTCAGAGGCTGAAGATAAACTATACAGAGCTTCACGTTCTGAATGACTTAGGTTGTCTACAGTGTCATTGTTGCCCATTTTTCTGAACTCCCTTTCACAAGTTTTTTGAAAAACCTGTAACGTGTTTACCAAGGCAGGATTGAAGGTACTAGGTCTCCTTAGCTTGTTGTCATTTTCTAAATTATTGACAGCCACATCATGTAGAATATACTTTAAATTTAGTTTACGCATGTATAGTCTGAAGTCCACCAACAGACTTCCTATCTTAATCTTATTAGCTGGGATGAAATTACAGCCTTTCTTTAAAACATTTATATGAGCTTCAGTCAAAGTGTAATCACTCAAGTTAACCACATTTATACAGAAATCATTAACCTGAGGTGGTACATTCACCACTTCTTTTTGTTTTTCCCATTTGCTTTTGCTTGGTACTGGGTGGTGTTGAACCACTTCGTAGTCCTCTTTGGTTGTGTCCTTAGTTGGTGAAAAGGGACACCCCTACTGTTATTATTTTTAGAGTTTACCACCTCAGCAAAACTGGTCGAAGCAAACACTTCGTTGTTAACTTGGACCTCGTTGTTGTTTGTAACCAGTCTTTCAGTGTTTGCATTTTTATTTTTAGTTTTATTTTTCCCAATTTCAGATGGAATGTCTGTATTCATAATACTTGTGGATACACCTTCATTATTATTTGTCACTAAATCTTTGGTTACTGAACTATTGACAGTTGCTGTCTCTATGTTAGGATTATTGTCAATTCCCTTGTCGTCATTGTAAGAACAAATGTAGGCCTCCTTTACTTCATAAGCCAATAAATCCCTTCGTAGTTTGTTTTGTTTCCTTGTTATAATGGTAGCTCGAAGCCTGTTAGTCTTAGCCTCGATACCATTATACAAGGATGTCAATTGTGGAAAATTACTGTGATTTTTAATTTCACAGTCTACAGTCCTGATCTTATCCATTATGTCCTTAGTTTCTTTTTCATAGTGTGATACAAGTATACGCATCATTGAAATGCCAGCTTCGTTATAAAGTTTGGTTATTGCTAGACAAAGGTCATCTCCAGGACTGACACAATTTGGAAATTTAGCAGTCCTCAGACCTTTCGGTACCACCCCACGTGAAATGCATTCACCTAAATATTGAATCTCAAGACGTAAAATAGTGTGTCTTGAAACCAGTCTTTCAAGTTCAAAAATAGACTTTTTACAACTCTGTATTGTATTATTATTGAAAGTACTTACTGATGTGGAAGTGAACAAAGAAGTTGGACACCTTATGTCTGTGAACGGGTTAGCTTGTTCATTAGTAACCAACCCCAAAACGTCGCCAGCTTGCTCCGTATCATCCATGCATATTTCCGATTCAGTCTGATTAGACCGAACAATTTGGCCGGTGGAATCATAAACATAATATCAGAAGACAAAATATTAAGTCTTCTGAAATAGATAGGAGTAAAATAACTGTCATACTGGGGTATGTAATAAAGCAAAACATTTACTTCACTACTGTATAAGAAAATTGTCAAAAACAAGAATTGAAAAAAAAATAACCTACTTAACATTATGAAAAAAGATAGAAACAACTGATTAAAAATAAAAATCAAGAAATAGCCAAAAAGATAGGAACAAATGTTGACAGTAATGTAGTGAAATTATAGTCAGAGGTTCAGGAACATGATGGCCAATGACTATGGAAAAATTATTCAGGTGGTTTTTGGTACATTTGTAGGATAAATGTTTTAATTATTACAAAGGACAGCTTAGCAATGGCAGTAAGGAATAAAGAAAACCTAATCTAAATATAACATGACGAGAAAAATGAAAACACATAAGAGAAGGTTATAAAATGTATTATAAAACTGAAAACACTAAAGCTATAGGTTTAGATAAGGTAGCATATGAACTATACAAACTGGGAAAACTAAGCTTGGCTAAGCTACTAAGCACTGAGTTTAAAATAATCACAGACTCTTACAGTTTTCTCGTATGTGGAGACAAGAGACAATAATATAAATTTTAAGGGGAATGTGCGTGTGTGGGGAAGAAAAAATTCAAACATGTATATACCAGCTTTACTTGACTCATTGTTAAAAACTGTATCCCCAATAATTTTTGTAGACTTGAAAAAATAAATAAAAAAAATCTTATTCAATGTTCAAATCAAGTACCTCAATAGGCAGATTAGTTTAGCAAGTATGCTGTATAGTGTAGTATCTGACAAAGGAGTATAAAATGCTAAGAAAACAAAACATGGCATTTCTTGACCCTAATGTTGCCTTTGACAATTTAGAAATTTAGAAGTTATGGAATGTCATGCAGGAAAATTATTATTTGAGTGACATAATAGTCATTAGAGTGAGTTTTAGTCACAAAATCTTGCAATGGTAAAGGTGATAAAGGAAAGAGAATATATAGATTTACTGCAACTAAGGAATGCAGTGATGCAGGAGTGCCATTTGACATCCTGGTTTTTCCTCTTTCAAGTTGATGAAATAAATAATGACCTCTCCAAATTAAATAGAGACATTCAAAAATAAAAAAAGATACTCAGTACTAGGTTATGTTGATGGGCTATTACTGATGGTCTTAAATTTTACAACATTAAAAACTATTGCACTTAAAGAGATCATGAAGCATTAGAATTGAAAGACAAATGTTGGAAAAAAAGTGAAGTCATGGTGTTCAACAAAAACAAAACGAGAAAATAAAATTATAGATTACTGAAATAATTAAAGATTGGAATATATCGAGTGAAAATGATTGAGAAGGAATGTACATTAGTATCAGCTCCTGTAAATTGCATTTTCATCTGTTAAAACTGAAATGCCATTGATGGGTTAGATGTATGAAAAACATCATTTGCTCCCTTTACTGAAGGCAATAAACAGCAAACAGTTTAATTCCTTGTAGCATGGAAAATTTTAATCTAAATAACAAAAAAACAAATAAATTCTCCAGAAGTTACAGAGATTAATAAGGTGCCTATTTGGACTCCTAACATCCTTTCCTGCAGTTTATATCAAAGAAGATGCTAGCCTAGGTAGTGAACAAGTACCAAATGATACAAAGGTACTATCAAAATGGCTTCTTGAAAAATAATTTTTAAAATAAGTGCAAAATGATAAGGAAAAGTGAACAATATATTATGATTTTCAGTCAGCAAGTGAAAAAACAGTTAATGAAATTTTGAAAAAATATGGAGTCACTTTTCTAAAAAAAGTACTTATAACAATTTCATTTCATGAGTCATATTTGCCATAGCTAAGAAGAATAATTAAGAGTCTGTGGGTAGGTAAGGCAATCAATAAAATAAGTAGTTATTCTACTTTTTTGCTAGGAACATACTATTTGCCAATGATAAAAGATATTTGACAGCTATTATAAAGAAGTCCTACTGACATATATACATCATAAGTTTAAATATTAAAAGAAACATGTTGTAAAAAGAATTTAAAAAAAGTTAGAATCATCTCTTTCTTGATGTTGTGCACACCAATAGTTGAACATTTTATTACATTTTGACGTAATGTGAATTATACAAAGATCAGAGGAATCCTACTACAAAAAATACTAGGTCTTAATTATCAAAATCTTCTCAGAGATAATGGTTAAGAATTGTACACTAAAATTATTACTGTAGATGATAATTAAGCTGAATGATAATTAGCAAGAGTCCTCTATAAGATTCAAAAATACAGAAAATGTAGGAACAAAGATGCTATCCTCCCATGGTGCAGAGGTTTATCACCCTTACTGTGACCCATATGGCCCATGCTCAAGTAGGGAGCATGGCAGCTGGAGGGAGAAGGACTGGAGGATGGGAGTGAAGCAGCATATGTCAAGAACAATCCATCTTGTGGAATAAACTTGTACATGACCTTAGAATGAATAATAAACACCTCAGACACAGTGAACAGCACACTTTATTCTTTCAGTTAAGCACTATCATTCCCCAAATCTCAAAGAAACTTCATTAGAACTAACACACAGCTAATTAAAGTCCATATTTATACATCTAATGTGAAACCGGTTAATTATTGTCCAACACTATATACATTCACTGATAATCTTAAAACTGCAATACTCCAGAAACTTTTATTTGAAACTCTATTTAATGCTCTGGTAAAGATTTTGTATAGCTTCATTTAACCCTGGCAATTTATTTCCATTTAGTAACAATTATCAGCATAATTCTTTTACTTACAGAGTATATATAATTCAGATTGCTTTTTCTAAAACTGTTCTTTACTCTTTCAATAACAAGGAACTTACTTTTTAAATTTTTGACACAATCAAATGCTTAAATTAAACATTATAGGAGTCTTATTTTTTAATACAAATGTTGATATATATTTTGTTTTACCCGAACAGAAGTTCTCACAGGAATAACATATCACCATCCACACTTATAATTTTCCAATTTTCTGAGATCACTCTTTTTTACTGTTATACAATCTGGGAATGGCTAAACTATTGATGTAATTCATATTATCAATATCTGTTTTGTCAGGCAAAACAACTCTTAAAACAAGGTGACAATTATTCCTTTTTCTTGAAATGTCCTTTGCAGTTTTATTAAGTTCTACTTTATTATGCCTAAATTAACAAATAATTCATTCAGACAATTCACAATTCTTTTTACATAATTTTCTTCAGAAATTAAGCAAAGCAGGAGGCTCTTATATACAGTCCTCTAGCTGAATTATTCTTTGTTTTAAACAGATATAAACTATTGAAATGTTAATTACTACTATTTTTCAAAAGAAGTTTATGAAATAGTGTACTCATAGACCTACTATCAGAAGTGTCCAAATGTAATGAAATGTCCAGGAAATTGACTTGTGCACCTGTATTATCCACTTTAAACTTGGCAAAAGTCAGTACTGTTATTCAAAATTTAAACAATGTCATTAATAGCTTTTCAGTACCTGCCCAAATAAATAAAACATTGTCAATAAAATGCTTATAAAACAATATATATACTTATAAAATAACTCTTATAAAGACAGTTTTCTGCCATTGTAGTAATACAATTATTACAAAACCTGGAGCAACTATTGCACCCATAGTGACTCCTTTTATCTGATGATAATATTTTTGATTAAAGATAAAATAATTATTTTCCAGTATGAATTGGAAGAAGTATATAAGCTGCCTTGATATAGAAAGTATCAACATGTGTATTTTGACTTAGGTGTAGTCTTACATATCTCATCTACACATCCTGAGGTATAGATGTGTATAATGATACAATGCCAATAGTACACATACAAATTTATTTTCCAGTGAACATGTATTGTCTCAATATATCTAAAAAGAGTTTTAAATAAAAGAGTTTGCTTTCTATGCTATTAAAATTTTATCTGCATAAATGTATATGTGTATGTGTGTGTGTGTGTGTGTGTGTGTGTGTGTGTGTGTGTGTATATATATATATATATATATATATATATATATATATATATATATATATATATGTGTGTGTATGTGTACATTTATTGGTCTAAAAGGTGGTGCTTTTTGGTCTTTGTGGATCTTTGGAATACCAAACAATCCACTCATTTTGTGCTTTCTGTTATATATATTTTCCAAAAGAATTATAATCAATGCACCAATCTGCTCATAACTCATACAGTCATCTATTTTTTATACTTATTAACAAGAAATGGTACTGTTTGAAAACTTAAATTCTCAGACAGTGAACTATTCATGCTTTTACCATGTTGGCAATAATATTGTGAATTCAACATAAAAATTATGTCTCTACCTTTGTCAACTTCCATACATATTATATCAGAAAACCTGTTAAGATTTGCTAATATTGACTGTTCTTTATGACTCCAGTTATAAAAAAAATCTCTTTTCTGTCTCATTATGTAATATTTTTCTTAAGTCATGATCACACTTACTAATAAACGCAGACAAGAATTAAGAGGTGGAATATATGTGCTTTTCTCATAAACAATGTTATTTTTCTTACCTGATAAAGCTCTATAAAGATATGGAAAATTTAATTTTATGACATATGAATGCAACTTTAAAAACTGGCCACAGTTTTAGGTCAATTAGAAGGAAAAATATCAGCTCTTTGCTTAAAACAGCCAAATGTTCATTCATTTAAAAGGTTTTTGTCAGTTAGATTTAAAATACCAAGCAAACATTTTCCAGCTATCACTGTCATCCTCCCCTTCTGTTTTAATAAATCCACATCTGGGGGTGATATGAATTCTGGCATTGTTTCTTTCTCCCCATTTTCTTCCATTGGCTGCATTGTTTCTTGTGTTGTTATTTTTATTGCCAAAATTTCTGAGTTTCTCATGGGAGGGAATTGTTTTTTTTTTTCTCCTTTAAAGAAGTCATCATTTCCTAGATCTCCCCCCTCTCTCTGAATAATAATTAGCCTAGGCTGTCTTCTGGGCATCTTAAATGGGAATTCATTACCCTCAAAATATGATGTTTGACCTTTTTTTAACTTTTTGGATTTTTGGTCAATCACCGAAGTTATGTGCTGATCCACCTTGAGGAAAAAACTCTTGACATTCACTTCTGTGTGTTGAAACATTCAAATATTTGTGTATTTTAAAATCCAAAACACTTAACTAAAAGAATAATCTGCACTGCTCAGTGTCTAAGGTAGTTTTCATTTGTTCAAGTGACATATGTCTTTCCTATACTAGGGGAGGGAGGAGGCTATGCTCGTTGCTTGGATGACACCCAGTGGGAGCTCTGGATGGTTCAGTCCACAAAGTACAGACTACTAACACATGCTACTATTATGTAGCAGCATAGACCAAGGGGCATTCATTTAGGGAAGCTCAAATGCTCCCTACCCATTGACTAGTACCTTGACATCCTACAGAGCTGCTGTGAGAGTGTTAGATGACTCAAGAGCTGAGCAGAACCCCTATCTCTACATATATTATAGCTGTGATTAGTTCTCAGCTCACAGGGACACGAAGGTTCAATTAGAAGATCATGCTCCTGTTTAGGAAAGACAGGGCCAATTGCTGCAAAAACAAACAAAAATAAAATAAAGACATTAAAGATAGGATAACACAAATGTTCCCACTT
>NC_056725.1:769480806-769585806 GCF_019279795.1 Protopterus annectens
AGGTTAGGATGAGTTTTTCTTCACCTCTTTAGGAATCAGTTAACCTGCATAAATTTAAACATATCTTAATAGGGGCTAAATTACTTTTTATAACTCATTGCGGGGATTGATGGCAGTTGTATTAAGT
Organism: Protopterus annectens; assembly: GCF_019279795.1. Classification (NCBI taxonomy): domain Eukaryota; kingdom Metazoa; phylum Chordata; order Ceratodontiformes; family Protopteridae; genus Protopterus; species Protopterus annectens. The sequence goes on from NC_056725.1 coordinate 769,480,934, forward strand.
TAGCACACAGCAAAGGCTGCATGTCACTAAGGCATGTTGTTGTGATACTAGATTAATAAAGAAAATGTCAAATGGATCTCTCATATATGTCTTCTGGCTAAGCAATCTTTCATCAGCACACAGGGAAAAACAGAAATGTATGGCTTGAGAAGACTGAACATATGAGTGAGAACATCTGGAGAGTGAACAGATAGTGGCTTCTGTACACCAGAAAACAGGAAAGATGAACTGTAAGTCCTGGTTGATAAAATTTACATTTCATTTAGTCAACATGGTGAGACAGAAATATAACACCCTCCATGATAACACTGGTCTGCATTTTACTTTTTCCTGAGCGCCAACTGGTTATCTGGAAATTAAGTTATTAAGTTGTGACAATGTGAGGTATTGCCAGCTATGCCAGGAAAAGTACGGCAGTAGATGTGTAACATATGCCAGCACAGCTAGCTTAAATTTTGTAAAGAATTATGTCATTTGTATATCAAACTGATTTGTACAGATGCTTGTGTTGAAAATGTATTTGCAAAGTTGCTTGTGTTGAAAATGTATCAACATTGTGTCCTGCTGGACAGAAAAGAAATATACATTTATATCAGACTGTACTGTTGTAAATAAGATACTGAAAGGGAAGAGGTTAATCTCAGTCCAGCTAACTTTGTAAAATAGTAAGAAATTAAATTACTTAATTTAGGCCAGAAAGATTGTATCTTACAGTTCTGACTGCAGCCAGTGATGAAATGTCAGTGCCAAAGAATGGTTTATTAGCTCCTGTAGGAATAATGGAAGTGTTTATTAGTTCTAGAAGCTGCAACAGATCCTAACAAAGCTCTGTGTGTGTGTGTGTGTGTGTGTGTGTGTGTGTGTGTGTGTGTGTGTGTGTGTGTGCGTATTAACACATATGTGTGAGATTCTGGGTCAGTTGCTAGGAAAGGGGGTAGTATGGGAGCCAGAAGTCATATGACCAGATGTGTGTGATGTCATTCTGTAAGCAAGCTCTGTAATTATATTTTAATGCTAGATGAGACTGAGGTGTCAGAGCACTCTGTTTTTGGAATCTGACAAAGAAGGACCCCTCACCTACTTCATTGTGCCCTGCTCTATTAAGTGACCAAGGAATAGTAATTCTTTAGATCAGTCAGGAAAATAAAGTCAGATTAGTTAGTGCTTTTCTGTATCTGCATGAATCTATTCATCTGTGTTATTTTAATATTTCCTATGATTGAAATTTTGATGTGTATGGTAAATAGATATTTAGTATTTTCACGTTCTTTTATTATTTATTGTTAAATATATTTGCACTTTTCATTGTGGCTGATCCTTTAGAGAATATTTTAAACTTTGAGAGTACTCATATCTGTTTGGTGACTCTGTGGCCATTCCTGAAAGCCTTGCTGCATTGGTCAAAACACTACCATTTGTACTAATATTAATTTCACTCAGTATAATTGGGTACCCCTGCAGTAGCCTTAGAGTAGCTGGCTTTGGAGTGTCTGATGGCAGTAACTACTTTATAGCCTGGGCAGAAGGGGGCATAGTTAGTAAATGTGTGCCAGCCTTTCCCAGAGGTGTGTGTGTGTGTGTGTGTGTGTGTGTGTGTGTGTGTGTGTGTGTGTGTGTGTGTGTGTGTGTGTGTGTGTGTGTGTGTGTGTGTGTGTGTGTGTGTGTGTGTGTGTGTGTGTGTGTGTGTGTGTGTGTGTGTGTGTGTGTGTGTGTGTGTAAATCAAATCTCAAAGTGTGTGTATGTGTCAGCTGCTTACAGCAAGGACATGAAGCACTGGTTTCACAGAGAGGGTACTGGAGGACTTGGTTTTGACACTTGGCTGAGGACTCAACTCTATAGCTGTGCCACTGGGGAGTCTTACTGGGGACCTGGTGAGAGACAGAGAGAGAGAGAGAGAGAGAGAGAGAAACCCAGACCCTGGACCGAGTGTGCTCATGAGTTGAAGGAGTGACTAAATGCATGAAATACTGAATAGTATGAACAAAAACATGAGAAAAGGGAAGAAAAAAATAACTTGGATGGCATGGTATACCAGGATTGGGGTAGGGGTCACATGGTGATGCATGTAGGGGAGGGGGCAGTGGGGGGAGTAGCATGGAACCCTTTGCCTATGGTGCCAATTCTGTGTATAGCAGCTCTCAGACACTCAGCTTAATTTACTTATTGCAGTGTAGGCTTGGATGGTTAAAATATGTTGAAAGGATGCATATAAAACAAAGTTGAAGAGGAAGACTGAATTTCTTTCCTTAATCGTGATTATCACTTAAGGCATCAAATGAAAAGGTTATTTAAAAAAATCTAAAATGCACCTCAGAGTATCTGGAACCCCTGTGGCTAACGGGGGCCTTGTGGCCCTCAGGCCCCTAGTGCAATGCAGTTATTTCCTCTACAGTTATCAAAGTGCAGTCATGCCTGCTAAGAATGAGTTGAAGGAATGAATTAATGCAGGACAAAAATGAAGAGTAAAACAAACTGAGAGAAAATGAAGGAAAAAAGTAACTTGGATGATGTGGGTAGGCCAGGATGGGGAGTAAGGGATACAGGGGATATATGTATAGAAACAGTGATGGGGGCTCCATGGAGCCCTTTGCCTAGGGTGCCAGTTCCTCTAAGGCCCACTCTGTCAGGAGCCAGTGGCATTTCTGAGGAAGACCACATGGCTAATTAACATTACTCACTTACCTGGAACGCCACATTTTCATGCAGTTCTGCTTATGACATGTCCCTCCCTGCTGAAAACATTAGTAGTTGGGCAGTCTAAGAATCAGGAAGGCTTAACACAAGGGGAATAGCCATATTAAGATTTTTCCCTGATGGTAAGCCTTTTTAGATCCCAGCCAATATGTTTTTTTATGCTTTTCTTTGCTTTCATTGTAACTCCAGTGTGGCAAGTTTTGTTGTTTTTACAAGCATACATGACTTTTAATCGAGATAAAGTAAAGTCAGTCACTCTGTGGATATCTAATGCTTTAGTACATATTACATTTATTTCTTATATCAGTCTGTGTTTGGTCTGAGCATGTGACTCACCAAACATGCAGTGTTTGGTTTGATTCTTTAATTCAGTAATATAAATATAAACAATACTATTTTCCTTCGTACCTTATGCTCACAAGAAGAACAAATGCCCAATATATAACAGGTTTTTATCATTTCAGAGTAACCCTAAAACTTCTGTCGCATCATACCTATGTTATCTTTTTCTCCTTTATAAACCTAAATTGTTTCATGCACTTCACTGTGTCATGTGGAAGCATTGCAAACTCTACCTTATAAGGTTTTTCAGAATTTTTGGAATAACAATTCACTTTCTTTGTGAAACAGTTTGAAATTTGAGAGATTTCCTGGAGATAATAAATGCATCACATGTCAAAACAAATAAAATATTAAGCTTCATTTCTAACTTTATTTATGACAATACAAAACATTTGGGTTCAGAATATAGAAATAATCTAATGTGCATGAGGTAGTTTGATGCCTGCTCTTCCATAGATTCCTAGATAGTTACTAGGCTGGTCATCCATAAGGATCTTCAGAAGCTTGGCCATCATCCCTCTCAACCACTAAGAGCAAGAAATCCGGACAAAACCAAAAATATGGTGGGAGAAAGGCCCAAAATCAAGGTCAAATTTTAAATGTTGTTCTTATAAACTAGAAAGTTGCTAAAATAATATATTTTTTTTGCATTACTATGCATTTTCTAAAGAATATGTTTGTGTCTTTCGGCCCGGTTAGGGGTCGCCACAGCAGAACTCCGGTCCGCTAATGATTGGCAGTAGAGTTTTACGTGCTGGCTTGCTGGGCCTAACGCACAACCTTCAATGAAGGAACGCCCGTTCACGCATGTTGCCACAGAAAAGACGCTCTAACTGAAAACTGAAAGGGCAACGTCTAACTGTAAGGCGACAACGCTACCACAGCACCACCACCACAGTGCATTTTCTAAAGAATATAATGTGTGAAATTCAAATATGTGTCATTACTTAGTAACTTCAGTCCTGCTCAATGATTTCCCAGAAAGCCATGAATTTTATAAGGGACAAACCAAAAACATGAGACAGAAATTGGAGCATTTGAGAAGTGTGCTAGCCATGCATTCCCAATAAGTTTGTAGGGCTAATATTTTCACTATGGTTAACTCAGATCCCCTTGTATTATGAGTATGAACAACCCAGGGGCCAGACAGACACTGACATGTTACCCTTGTTCATAAGGAGCAAGGGTACCAGTGCAGCAGTGAACTTGGAGCTTCCCATCCACTTATACAGATTACTCATGAATAGAGTGAGATACATTCTTTGATTTACATGGAGAGGAGGATGATTCCAGGAGTGTTTTTTTCTGTGAGACATATCTATCACTCCACCGTGTTCTATTTAAGGTGCATAAGCTCTCCTGAGTGGGTGTTTCTTCAACTATTGGACTTATGGATGTGCAGTAGATCTGAATGGATGTGGCTGACAGAGACTCTGTAAGTGAAGTAGAGATCATCCCTTCAGTAGCCTGTAAGATACCAAAAAGAAGGGCAGGGCTTTGGGATGATCATTGTGCAGTTTTTGTTTTACCGAGGCCCTTGATTTTCTTAGTGACAAAGCACTTTAGTCACTTGAGTTGTGTCAGGTGTTTAGACAAATACATACTAAAGGGGGCATTATACTCAATGATTGGTCCAATGAGGACAGAATACCTTGGGATGATTATCTCTATGGACCTGGATGCCATAGTCTTGTTAATAAGGTGTGCAATGAAAAAGGTCTTCTTTACAACAGTGGATACTTGGTGATCAAATGACAGCTCATTGTCCAAAAAGGTTCCCAGATCACTCACTACTAGGTCAGTTGTCTGGGTGTGTTGTCTATGTGATAGCTGCAGGGAATTTCACTTTTGCTAAAGGATATAATTATAGATTTTTTGTGTTTTGTTATAAGTCTTAGCTTTGACACAACCTATTTGTTTGGGAAAACCCTTCCTAAAGGATCTTGGTATCTTCTGGAGAATTTCTGTTGGCACCAAGTTGACAGTCATCTGCAAACTTTGTCAGCCATAAGTCCTTAACATTACCTCTGACCTCTGACAGGTAGATGTCAAAGAGGAGTGGCCAAAAGGACTACAATCTGTGGTTTACCACTAGTGACAGTTTTTTTTTTGGAGGAGGTAGAGCCACCCACCTTAAAGTTTTATTTGTGAGAAAGTTTGCTATCCAATGAGTTTTGCAGGGATTTACAATAAAGGTACCTCTAACTATACCTGACTTGGGGATGGTGTCACATGCCTTTGCGAGGTCTACATATATGATGTGTACAGATTTTTCCTTATCCAGTACTTTGTTAACCTTTTCAAAGAAGTCATTCAAATTAAGTAGGCAGGATCTGCCTTGAAAAAAAATGAACTGTCTTGAGTTGAGAGTTGGCTGCCTATGTTCTAATTTATTAATACCATAATGCCCCTTCCTATAGCCTTACAGATAAGACTGGTCAGGTTTATAGCTGGATGGGTCAATTGACACTCCACCTTTGTGCAGGGGAATGACTATTGCAGTCCTTTCCAAAGCTGATAAAAACCCTGATTAGAGGTTGATATTAAAGATCCTTTGTAGTGAGTTTTGACAGGTTGTGTTTCAGGCTGACCAGTAGGCATCTTGGAATGTGACCAGACCCCATAAATGCAGTGTTCTTAGCCCTGGATAGTGCTTTGAGGACTTGTTCCTGGGAGATGGGGGGGGGTGGATGTCAGTACATAGTCTGGGAGTGTGGGGAATGAAGATAAAGCTATGTTTATATAGCAGTAGATTGGCAATGTCCTCAGGATTAGAGTATGTAATACCATTTACTATTATCTCTGTGCAGTTTTTGGCATTATTTCTGAGATTTCTAACATATTTAAAGAAGGCTTTGTGATTATCATTTGTCTGGGTGGCTATTTTTACCTCAGTTCTAGTTTTGGTAGACTTGATCAAGGACAACAATTCCCTGATGAGTTTGACAGGAGTGTTTTTGACATTTATTTTTAACTGCAATGACTTTTTCCTTTTCATAGTTCATAGTTCATAGTTTAGTACTAACCTAACTGCCCTTGTGAGCCGTTTTAAGCCTAGCCAATTATAATCCCTGCACCTTGTGTTTCTAAGGCAAACACCTTAGCCATTAAGCCATCCTCCCAACCCCGTTGTACAGCCTGTTTATATTTGGGTTCCACAATGGGGGGTTATTTTTAAAATTGGTATTATATTTATTTCAGAGGGGACAGATTCTTCTATGCAGTTATTTACATGTGCATAGAATTTGGCAGTGAAGGATTTCACATTTGTAGAGGGGTCATCTGGGTAGAAGGGAATGTTGAATTGCGGTGGACCATCTCTCGGTTTTAGTAGATTAGCTTTAGAATAATCTCTGAATATTGAATTATTGGATGGTGCTTCCGGCTTCAGTCTTATATCACTGATTTATTGTCTGATTTGACCTTAGAGGATGTTACAACTGGCAGGGAACATAGGAGCCCCATACTGGTGAGAAACAAGTCCAGGATTTTGTCTCCCCTAGGAGTGATACAATTAGCTAGTCCAGTGAGTTTGTATTTATGAAGTCCAGAAATCCCTTGGCATAAATATTTGAGGATGTATTTGTTTGCTGGCTGATGGATGGGTAGCTGAAGTCCGCTAAGAGAATTGTGTTTGGCTGAATGCTTAATGCTTCCAAACTAGTCAGGTAGGAGGTATGGGCCAATGGGGGACATACAGGGGGTCCTATAGTTAGCTGTGATGTAATATGGGGGTTTTGTTAATGGTAGGCTAGTCACAGAGGAGTTCCAGGTCATTATTCTGTCTAGCAAGTCTGGAGGTGAAATTTTGTATAATGAATATAGAGAGCCCACCCCTTTTAGAGCCTTCATCTAGTGCAGTGGATGTGAATGTGTATTAGGCATTGAAACTTGGCCCTGTTGGAATGCTTTTGATATTTCTGAACCAGAACTCAATGACGATTCATACATCAATGCATTCTAGGGTCAGCAGTGCCAGTATGGAGAGTACTTTTTTTGTTAAAGTCCCTAACATTATGAAGCAATACCTTTGTATTATTTGGATTTTGTTTTATGTTGGAAGCTTTTCAAGGCTGACTTTGCCAAAAAAGGCATGATGGTAGGTGATAAGGTTTATGTCAGTATACAAAATCTTGGGGGCACAGGTGCAGGCTTTCCCTGTCAAAGCAGTATGGACTATATACCATGTCCGACCAGGCAGATATATATTGTACCTACTTTGAATGACACAAGAAGCTAAGCCATTTATTGAAGTCCATCACGTTTTGTTCATAGTGTGCCATCATTGTAAGTGAAGGCAAAATGCTGCTCAGTACTTACATCAGACACATATACTGAGAGCTCCATTATGACTCTGTTCATATAGTTCTGCTTTCATCTGAGATTGCACAATAGTACACAGGAAATATTGTCACATGATCAACATGACTGACATACGAGTACTCTGAATAGTGTGAAAGCTGGCATTTTCTTAAAGAAACAGTGTTCTTGTGCTACAAATACAAATGCGGCCAAATGAGAATTAACAGTACGGCACTGTACAACAGAAATCTGCATGATGAACTGGACACTACTGTCTACATATTTGCTGTGGGTGGGGCAGACAACAGAACAGTGTGGAGCACAGCACTGTAGCACCAATGTCCACAGTACAGCTACATAAATCTGTGGCACCTGAGACCAGGTTTAAAAGGGTGCAGAGCACTGTAGGCTGTGCATTTGTATACTAAAAATAACTAAAAACTATAAACAGAGGGCGACGATATTGAACAGTTACACAGAATTGTAGTTGCTGTGCTTATAACTATCACAGCACTGGAAATGCCTGGATCTTTGTGTAATGTATTCTATACATGTATACAGCTGGATAACAGGTTAGACCAACAAATCCCTTTGGTTAGTAGGTTAGACCAACAAAACACAAGTCCTACATACCAATGCTGGGATATAAAAACATTGCCTGGTTATATCACTTGATCAGTGTCACGCAGTACGTGAGTGCTGAATAAGGGGAACAGACATGTGTTTTCAATATGATGCCCATTAGAAACTCCTATACTTCTAAGTATGTGCTATCCATCTAGATATGAGAGGTAGGGTAACGCATATGCATGACATATATGCAAAACAGGCAGAATGTGCTTCTTTGATAGGAATAATGCACAAATTGCCTTGCATGGATATATTGTTACACAGAAGCTGTACAGCAGTGAAGAAGCATGTACACTGTAGCAGCACAAGGGTCTATATTACCATCTCAAATGGTAATAATATTGAATGCTCACATGAGCAAAAAGGTACATAGACAAACTTGTTTTTTTGGGGATCACGGTACAGTGAGGAATGGAATATTTGCCCTTTCCTCACTGTAGTGCGACCTCGGAGTTGGAATATATATTTATCGGGGGGGGGGGTGCAATAGCAAGTTTGCTTTTGTACCTTTTCGCTCATGTGAGTGTTCGATATTTTTATAATTCAAGATGGTAATATGGACCCGCAGCACAATGCTTGTTTGCTTGTTCATACATCAGTGACTGAAACAATGTTAATTTAATGAATTTTAACTATGTCCTGAATTAGGATGGGGTCAAATCCCATCAAAGTATATAAAATACATAATTATTTGGAGAAAAAAATACAAGAGCAGTATTGTAGTAGTGTTCCATGCAGACCATGGCTGTATGCAGTGTGGACCATTGCTGTGAGTGCTACTGTGCTACTACACTGAAATGAAACATATACATTTTGTGCTTATTAGGTAGTCCTACATACCAATGCTCATTTTAGACTCAATACAGTTGTGTACTCTGCAACTGGTGTTCCAACAGAAAGGAGTTCTATTTCAGAATTGCAGAGCCATGAGGATGTGTGCTAAAGAAGTAAATATTCATGCTTGGATTTTTCAGCAACTTTTCATCACACAATCTGTGAAATGATCTTTGTGGAGGCAGATTCCCTCACCCTGACTTCATGTGTCCTATCTGCAAATCATTTGCCTATCCATTGGGTTACATTAGGATTTATGCATAAATTTGTGAGTTTGTCTATAATACCTGAGTGAGGTATTGTGTCAAATGCATTTGACAGCTCAAAGTAGGCAATAGGTATGATTTTTGCCCTCATCCATGACTTTAGTGACCTTCTCAAAAAAGTCCACCAAGTTTAGTAGGCATGACTTGCCCGTGATGAAATAAAACTGGGATGAGTCCAGTGGTTGAAAATTTCCTATGTATTTGTTTATCAGGTCCACCATAATTCTTTCCATGGCCTTACATATAAGACTAGTCAAAATTATGGGTCTGTACTTCCCTAGGTCTGTTGATGGTTCACCTTTGTGTAGAGGGATGACTGTTGCAGTCCTCCATTCCCTAGGGATGAAGCCTGTCTGGACCCTGTGGTTGAATAGAGATTCTAGTGGGCCCAACAGGTCATGTTTCAAGCTATGTAGGAGGAATCTTGGTGTGTTATCAGGACCTGTTCATGCAGTGTTTTTAGCTCTGGCGAGTGCAGTGAGGACCTGTTCTTTAGTGGTACTTGGGAGAGAAATGAGAAATGGTAGAGGGAATTTCCTGGGGGTACGGGGGGTAATAGGGAGGTGAAACTGAAGCTAAATTTATTGGCCAGCAAATTTGCTATATCTTCCAGTTTGGTATAGGAAGTTACATGTACTATTAGTTCAGCACACTGTTGGATGTTCCCCTTTATGGTTGCGTACATAACTGGAAAATGCCTTATGGTTATTCTTAGCCTGGGAGGTTATTTTTGCTTCAGATTTGGCTTGGTGGATTTGATTTGTCCCCTGAGTTGCTTGTTGAGACTGATGAGGGAGTTTTTTTGTCTTTTGGGCATAATCCTTCTTATTTTTGGACAGGATTTTCTTTTTTTTTCTTTTTTTATACAATCTATTTATACTGGGGGTCCACCAATGGGGCTTGCATTTGGAGTTTGTCCTAAGTTTATTTCAGTTTGGTACTGCTATTTCTATGCAGTTATTTACATGCTTGTACATGGCTGCCATAAACACTTCTGACTATACTACCATGTTCTCGGAGTCTGGGGGGGTCTTGGAATTTCACTATGCCATCACTTAATAGGAAGTAGTTAACCTTGGAAAAGGTCTAAAGGTTCTGGAGTTTGGTAGGATTTCAGAATTTATATTTATGTCAAGTTTGACCACTTTGTGATTTGATCTTATCTGACCAGTGAGGACATTACACAAGGGGGGGGTACAATATTCCCTCATATTTGTGAGTATCAGATCCAGAGTATTTGTACCCCTAGAAGGTATGCAGACTAGTTGTTCTAGGGTGTTTGAATTGACAAAATCCTGGAATCTTTGAGCCTGCGTGTTAGTGGTTGCGTATGTATCATAGTTTATGGTGGGATATTTGAAATAGAATCACCCATGAATATGGTGTTGGGATAAATTGTGAGTGACTCCAGTACATTCAAACATGTGGTATAGCTATTCTGGGTCATATGTTGGAACCTATATTTAGCAAGGATATTGTACTGGACTTTACCTAAGGTTAGATGGACATGGAGTAGCTCAAGCATGTCATTTTGTTTTACTAGTCTTGAGATGTGTTTACTTTTTATGTAAATTAATACACCTCCACTTCTTGTCTCTTCTTGTGTAGTAGCTAGTCTAAATGTGTGGAAGGCATTATGGCCTTGTATTCCCAGGGTGCTGTCTGTGGCTTTAAACTATGTCTCAGTAACTGCACTGATCTCAACACTTTCCAGGGTGAGGAGTACTTTCAGAAAGTGGAGCTTCTTGTTTAGACTCCTACCATTGAGCAGTGGCACCTTTAGTTTATCTTGCACAGAATTTATTATATTGGAAGGTTTATCAGATTGGCATTGCCTAAAAAGGCACTCTAGGGGTGGCTAATGTTTTAGCCAATATCCAAAAGCCTAGTGGGACAGATGCAGACCACCCTTGTCAAAGTAGCATGGTCTGTTGATCGTATACTTCCAAGCTGATAACTATTGGACCCCCTTAGAATGACACCAATAAGTAAGCCAATTGTTAATGTCAATCATCTTCTGTTTATATTGTGGTATCACTGCTCGGGCTCACTTCGCTCTCCTACCCTGCCCCCATTCCCGTCCACCCATGACTCAATTTCCTTTATAGTTAGCCATACCTCCTCCACCCACTTCACTAGCCTATCATACAGAACAACACACCCACACCTCTTTAAATCCCCACCCCCTTAGTACATACACTCTTACACCATTCCTATAGTCTTTCATCACCCTCTGAACTAACAATCTCATCTGTCTCACACTACTCTAATTACTAATATGCCTACTATTCTTAATATACTATTTTTCCTTCTCCTTTCAACTACATTACTCTTTCTCTCAGTTCTCACATGCTATCAAAGCACTACTGTTATACATACCAAATCACCCACACTCACTTTATCTCCAAACCACAACACATCTACCTTTACTCACATTTCCCCCTCCCTATCTAATTTCACCATTATTGCCACACATAGATTCAATTACTTCCTTACACCTAAACAGCATGCCGACCACAAAAACAAATATCAACTCATGCACCCAATCTCTACAATAATCAATTTCATATTATTCCAACCTGTTGCTATCAGGAGACGTCCACCCTAACCCAAGTCCTAACAATTCTTCTCAAAATACTTTCAATACCACTACCACCTCTGTGCTCTCTTCCACCTCTCCATCATCCATTACTAATACTATTCCCCAAAAAAGACTCGCCCTCTCATCTATAAATATTCAAAGTATAGTTAAAAAAACCAACGCACTTCATGCTTGGATCACTCAACATAACTAAAACATACTTGCCTTGTGTGAAACCTGGTTAAAACCAAGTATTTCTAATTCTGAAATTCTTCCCTCTAGCTACAATATCCTCAGGCATGACAGACTTTCAAAAAGAGGAGGGGGAGTCAAATCATGTATTCTAACTGTCTGTCTGTCTCCCCTATCTCTTTTCCCATATCTGACTTTCTCCCAGCTGAGATAATTTTAGCTGACTTTAAACTTAGCCACCATAAAGCCTTGCTATTGCATCAATTTATATCCCTCCTGGAAATAATGTCCCCATTTTAGAATGCTTTCTATCCTGGATATCTAAAACTATCCCTTATGAAACCATCATACTAGGAGATGTCAATATTGACTGGCTGCAGATCAATAAAGAATCACCTTCTACCTCTCTCAACCTGTATGGATTCACACAGTTCATCTCTTCCCCTACCCACCTTCATAAATATTCCTCTACTTGTTCACTTATTGACTGGATGCTAGTATCTCACCCCCCAACATTACCATAATCCATCCACTCTACTGGACACATTAGGTAACCACCTACCTTTACTAGTTCACAGAAATTCTGAACACCTGACCCGTGATCTATCTAGCTATTCTTCTGACTCACTAAATCACCTCCTCTCTACTATAAACTGGTCCTTTCTCTCTAATCTCACTCTCGATAAAGCAGTCCTACACTTCAACAACAACTTTCTATCCATCCTCAACTCCCTTGCCCCCACTAGGAAAATTCAAATCAAATTCAGATATGCCCCATGGCTAACTAAAACTACCCTTACATTCATGAAGACCAGAGATAAAGCTTGGAAAACTTGGAAAGGCAATAATACCTCTTCCAACCGTATCTCTTACAGGGAACTTAGAAACAAAGCTAAGAAACAAATCAATCTTGATAAAAAGAAACATTACCAATCCTCACTTAACAATCCCAACTGTAATCCTAAAAAATTCTGGAACTCTATCAATAAACTTCTCTCACCTGGCACTCCTACCCCACCTACACCTTATTCTGACAAGAGTCCTCTGGAAATAGCAACCCTCCTTAATAAGTTCTTCATTGAAACCATTGAAAACGTAACTGTAACTAACTTCTCCACCCGCACCTCTTTCAGTCCATCTACATCTTCATCCACCTCTGATTCACCTCTCTCACTCTCACACTCACTCTCATTCTCATTATCACCTGTTCCCACCTCTTATATCAAGTAGCTCCTAACTAAACTAAAACCTGGTTCACCCTCAGCTGATAACCTTCCTCCATTATTTCTTAAACATGCAGCTACATCTCTAGCTTACCCCACATCTATCCTGATTAATAGATCCATAAAAGAAGGCAAAGTCCCTGAAATTTGGAAGAAATTTTTTGTAGTACCTCTTCATAAAGGTGGAAACTCCACTGAGCCAACCAATTTCAGACCAATTGCCATACTGTCTCCTCTATCCAAAATACTGGAAAAGTGTATCCATAAGCAAGTACTTAATCATCTGCTACAAGAAAACCTACTCACACCAACTCAGCATGACTTCCGCCCCACACATAGCACAGCTACCGCTCTTGTATCCTTTACTAATAACATTGCTCAAGTCAGGGATAATCGCAAAATAGCATCATCCCTCTTTCTGGACCTGTCGAAAGCACTCAACACCGTATCTCATACCATACTTCACCATAAACTCTCCAACCTAGGCTTCTCAAACTCCACCACCTGCTGGTTCTGTAATTATCTCACTAATAGACACCAGGCTGTTAGATGTAACTCTTCCTACTCCCCCTATCTAGCAGTTAGGACAGGGGTTCCACAAGGATCAATATTGGGCCATCTCCTCTTCAATGTATTTACCAATGACCTTTTCTCATCCTGCCCCCAACCCAGTCTTATTCAGTATGCTGATGACTTGATCATCATCAACTCTGCTGACAACATAGAAAACCTTTAATCTCTTACACAAAACTCACTCCACTCAGTTGAAAACTGGCTACAATCCAACCAACTTCTGCTAAATGCGAGCAAAACTAAGCTACTACTTTTCCTACCTAAAAATTTGGAACATGTAAAACAGAACTTTCCCGTAACATCCCTTAATGGAACTAAAATTTCTGTTGACACCCAAACAAAACTCCCTGGAGCAATAATTGATGATAAACTTAAATTCAAACAGCACATTCATAGCTCAATAAAAAAAACACCAAAAACTAGGTCTGCTTTACCGTCACAAAAACTTTCTTCCCTGTGCATCCAGGTCATCCCTTGCCCAATCCCTGCTTCTACCATCCCTACTCTATGCTTCACCTATTCTTACCCATCTACAGAGTAACCTAATATCCAAACTAGAAACCACATATAACAAAGTAGCTAGATTTGCTGCAAATCAGCCTTACAAATCTCATCACTGCCTCTCATTAAAGGCATTACACTGGCCTGAATTTTCAAACTTACTGCCTCAATCCCAACTCCTTATAGCCCATAATATACTAAACAATACTAAAGCCTGCCCATCCCTTGCAAATTCTCTTAACACTTTATACTCCTCAACTCCCACTAAGAAGTACTAATCAATACTTTCTTGAAGTTCATAAGCCAAACAAAACCTTTGGGAAAATACTCTATTGTCACTCAGTTGCAAAAAATTGGAACATACTCCCTTTAGCCCTTAGACTACTTAAAGACGAAAATGCCTTCAAGAAACAGCTTAAATCTTTTTTCCTATCAAATTGTATCTGTTCATGCCCTAAACTAATACCCAAGAAACATTCTGGGATAACCTAACTTAACTGTATCACTTCTAGCTCTCTCTCTTACTACTACCTACACATTTTTTTCTGTCATATTCCATACTAGTTAGCTCATGTTACACTCATTTCCCATAATCCCTTATTACTGTTCTTTAATTTATTTATTAACTTCCAAAGTTCACACAGCTTTATCTGTATATTTACTTACTTCATGCCTAGTACCATGGTTCAGCAATGTATTGACCTTAGTCTTACCATATTTCCGCTTAGTTTCTTGCCATACTACGTGAAAATTTCCATATATGTACTGTATTGTATTTCTATCCATTCTATATATTCCTTTATTGCATGTTATGTAATTACTTCAGAAGTATGTATACTTAAAATGTGATCTGTGTTTATCTTTGTTCTTACTATTTGTTTACTTAAACTTTTTTTTTGGGAGCTTTTCTCCTCGGGTCTCTGCTGAAAAAGGACTTTTAAGAACCCAAACAGACTAACCCAGTTAACAAATGTAAAAATCAATAAATAAATAAATAAAGAAGCTAGAATGTTGCACATTGCTTGGCTCATACATGCCTGGGATGGATAATCTGAAAGCTCTATCATGTCTCTCTTCATATAGTCCAGAGAGGTACATCTCAGGTCATTAACACCCACATGGACTATGACAGGGTTATACTGCTGCTTGTGGTTCAATGTCCTGAGTGCATGTATGATCTGGCATCTCTTTGCCCCGATAGGCAACTGACCATGAATGTCTACTTGCTCAGCCCAATGACCAATATACTGGGTTGCGTTGCAGTTTGCCTTAAAGGCTTAGAGGTTGAGACATTGTGAGATGTTGCTGTGTGTGTCCATGGGAGTGTTGTCTTTGTAGAGCATTTGGTAGGTTGCTGAAGGCAGTGGATGGGAGGCCACTGAGGTTTGGGTAGATTGTATTTAAGAGCCTTAGCATATGTGAATTTCTGTGTCTGATCCATACTTGGTGTAGTGTGTTTGTGTTATTGGCAACCTGTTTGGAAATATCACTCCCTGTATTCAAGAGCTTTGCCTCCAAAAACATAGTGTAACTGCATGTCTTGCATGCTGTGTCAGTCTGCTTAAGAATAATGTGGTTGTCAGTAAACATGATACAATTGCTGCATTGTCTCAGGATGCCCTTTTCCACCAGGCTGCCTACAAAGACAGTAGCAAAGTGTACATCCATTGCTGTGGGTCCTCTTTTTTGTGATCTACAAGGGGTGGTGCGATCAGGGCTTGGAGCTGTTGGGTTGGGAGGGAAAGATCTATGATTTAAAACATCACACTTGGGGTAATGCCTCTCAGTGGGCAAGATAGCTGCTCTACACTCAGCGAGATACTTGATAAAATAGCAGAGGAAGTTTTATATGGAAAAGTAAAACTCTAGGTGCCTGCTTCCATCTCCATAGGGCACCACAAGCCACTGCTGCACAGCTCAGCACAGGTTATAGGAGATAAGCTAGAGAGGAATCTAATCAGTAAAAAAATACAAATGCAGTACAACTATATTTGTGTGTGTGTGTGTGTGTGTGTGTATATATCTATATATCTATATATATATATATATATATATATATATATATATATATATATATATATATAGATAGATATATATATATATATATATATATATATATATATATATATATAAGGCTTAGATCCTGCAGCAATTCACAAGTGATACTAAGGTTCCCAGACTATAGACTGTACAATGTAAACAGCAAAAATGCAGTAGAAATGTAATAAATAAGGCTCAGATCTTGCAGTGATTCACAATTCTCCCACTCTTGTGAGTGATACTACAAGACTAAACTAAGATCTCCAGACAAAGTAAAATACAAGCAGAAAAAAATGCAATAGAAATGTAATAAACAGTGATCAAAGCTGAGTAAGGTGCTCAGACACTTAACCATTTTGTAAATCTGGAAATGTGACAGACGATTCTTTGAGCAGACAGTGATACCAGCATGTATCCTGTCAAAGGCATTTGATACACCTGTAATAGATGTGCATGAGAAATTTGTACCTGCATATGATGTGGTAAATATACTCACTGAAGATCCCTGGCACATAACAAGCAGAGTTCTAATCAGGGAGATCTGATCATAATCCTTTGTAGTGCATGGAGCTTAACCTGATTCCATGTATCACAATAGCTAAAAAAAAGATAGAGTGCTAAGTGTGTGACAGCTTTGATACAATTAATACACTTACTGCTGCCACACAGATCAGTAACTAGAAAACAGTGGTGGAAAACACAAAGAGCTTTAAAGTATATTAGAGAATGGCAAACTTTACATCAGCACCCTGACTGGAGAGTGACCATTCTCCAGCAGGGTATTAATGTACAAGCAATGCTAAATGAAAAACGAGTCTGCCATTTCACGGCAGCATATCAATCTGTCGTGGAGCTTGGACAATAAAAATCTAATGGCCGCCATTAATTTACCCTTGTTAAGCAGTACTTCTGCTGTTTATCAAGTCATCATACATCATCTTCTTTCGGCTGTTTCCGTTAGGGGTCGTCACAGCGGATCACCTGTTTCCATTTCTTCCTGTCCTCTGCATCTTGCTTTGTCACACCAACCACCTGCATGTACTCTCTTACCACATCCATAAACCTTATCTTAGGCCTTCCTCTTTTCCTGTTACCTAGTAGCTTCATCCTTAGCATCTTTTTCCCAATATACTCAGCATCCCTCCTCAGCACATGTCCAAACCAACATAATCTTGCCTCTCTGGGTGTCTCCAAACCTTCCAACCTGGGCTGACCCTCTAATATACTTATTCCTAATCCTGTCCACCGTCGTCACACCCAGTGCAAATCTTAACATCTTTAACTCTGCCACATCCAGCTCTGACTCCTGCCTTTTTGTCAATGCCACTGTCTCCAACCCATATAACATAGCTGGTCTCACTACCCTCTTGTAGACCTTCCCTTTCACTCTTACTGGTACTCGTCTGTCACAAATCACTCCTGACACACATCTCCACCCACTCCATCCTGCCTGTACTCTCTTCTTCATCTCTCTTCCACACTCACTGTTACTCTGAACTATTGACCCCAAGTATTTAAACTCATCCACCTTCGCCACCTCTACTCCTTGCATCCTCACCATTCTTCTATCCTCCCTCTCATTCACAAAGATATATTCTGTCTTAGTCCTGCTGACCTTCATTCCTCTTCTCTCTAGAGCATATCTCCATCTCTCCAGGGTCTTCTCCACCTGTTCCCTACTCTCACTACAGATCACAATGTCATCTGCAAACATCATAGTCCACGGGGACTCCTGTCTGATCTTGTCTGTCAACCTGTCCATCACCATTGCAAATAAGAAAGGGCTCAGAGCTGATCCTTGATGTAACCCCACCTCCACCTTAAACGCATCTTTCACTCCCACCGCAGACCTCACCGCTGTTACACTACCCTCATCCATATCCTGTACCACTCTTACATACTTCTCTGACACTCCTGACTTCCTCATACAATGCCACAACTCCTCTCTAGGCACCCTGTCATATGCTTTCTCTAAGTCTACAAAAACACAATGCAACTCCTTCTGACATTCTCTGTACTTCTCCATACTGCTGCTGCTGCTCCATTCTGTACTGCTGTTTATCAAGTATAAAATGCAAATAAATTGTGTGTGCGTGTGTGTGTGTGTGTGTGTGTGTGTGTGTGTGCTTGTCTGTGTGTGTGATGAGTGCATGTGAGTGAAAGTGAGATCGACTGAGCTGTTATTTTACATTCGGTTAGCAGCACTTTTGCTGTTTAGTGAATGTAAAAAAATAAACAGAAAAAAGTGTACATGTGTGCATGTATGTGCATATGAGGATATTTCTGTTTCTGTCTGCATGTGTGAGTGAATGTGTGCATAAAAGCAGAAGAGACTGTGTGTGTATATGCATGTGATAGCAAGAGACTGTGTATGTGTGTAGGAGAGAGCAAGAGAGAGTGAGAGAGTGAACAGTGAGATCGATCAAGCCGTTAATTTACACTCGCTAAGAAGCGCTTTTGCTGTTTAGTGAGTATAAAGTAAAAAAGAAAAGAAACTTAAAATAAAGTGTGTGTGTGTGTGTGTGTGTGTGTGTGTGTGTGTGTGTGTGTGTGTGTGTGTGTGTGTGTGTGTCTATGAGTGAAAGTGTATGCGTGTATGAAAGCAGAAGAGACTGTGTGTAAGAGAGAGAGAGAGAGAGAGAAAGAGTGAGAGCGATCCCTGGCAGCAGCAAAGAGGTCTGCACACTGCTACATACCTTTCAACTGTACAGATTTTTGCAGAATGCACAGATTTTTACCTCATATTTTTGGCATGGTCCTCATAACATTTTGGTTTTCTGATAAATCCCTGGCAAAGCATTGCAAACTGAAGTCAGAAAATAATGACAAGCATTTGCATTTCAGACTTTATTCCTGTCAGAAAATGCATGCTTATGCAAAACCTGTTATTCTATCAACTTCCTATGTTTGTAAAAGCAATGTTTAAAAATTGTTCCTATTTTTGGGCCTTTGTTCCCCCATTATTTATGGCTTTGTCCAGATTTCTTGTTCTAAAAGGTTGAGAGGTATGCTTCTTGACCTCTTACCTCAACATATGTTTGTATATATTTTGGATGTAAAATGCTTCCTTTAACACCATTAACATATACTACAGCATGTTTGAAACATTAGGCAGAGGAATTATTTAACAACAAAAATGTATTAAAAAATAATATAGTACTTAAAAAAAAGAATTAAAACACAGCAATTTTACAGAGAGCCCATTCTCTAAGCACAATAATGCCCTCCAGAGTGTGTGTTAATGTGAAATTACATACCATTCCAGGGGTGTAGAGGCCTAATTCTGCTCATAACACCCCTGGGCGATGTTAATTACACATGAAGACACACATTGTCAGGCACTATTACTTGCTTAGACACTCCACTTGGCCAAAAAAAAAAAAAGATAGGCTCAATGAAGTGTTTATTGTTGATTTAAAACATCACTCTTGAGGTAATGCACTTTTCACCTTTGTTCTCTGGTGGCCACTGAGCATTGTTAATGGTCTAGCACAAGATCAGAGTTTGACAGAGGTGAGGGGTGCTTAACAAAAGATGTCAGAAATGTGTTTAACAAACCTGTCTTTTCCCAGATTTCAGAGCATTATCATGATACTCCGTGCACTACATTATAATTATACAAGGAATTCTTAGCCCAAGAAAGCTATTAAAGAGTTAATGTGTGATGGTGCACAATGGGAAGAGTAACCATTCTGCTGTGAAATGCATTTGGTTCTTTTTGACCTAAGCTGGTTCTGAACTGCTCACGCATGTAAGTTTAGCTTTTCTGTAAGGATGCATGGTAAAAAGTTTCTTAGCTACTAAACCATGACCAGTGTTATTGTATTTCACCACCCACTAATCAGAAAATCAGAATTATGGATGTATTACAAATGTAAACAAGACATTCAAAATATACATACTATGCTTTCATTCCTTAAGAGTTTTTTTTGTGTGTGTTTTATAAAAGGCCTATGATTTTTAGAAATGATGGACTGATCCAAATTCGCAAATAGAGACTAGCATTAATTAAACATGTGCATACTGCTCATTTCTGTAGCCCCATGACATAATTGTCTAGAAACTAATGTGTTCCCCAGTAACATGGTGGTTAAATTCCTAACAAAATGTCAACTCATGTTGAACAGAAAAAAAAAAAGGCACATAGGGACACTTGTCGTACAAATCATTCACTTTGAATATTACATCTTAGGAGATGGAGTTTCCTTTTCCTTTGCTGTTTGTGCCATAAACAGCTAGACACAAACAGGAAAAGCCATTTCCCCTTCTTATTTGGCCACAGACAGCACTATTCTTTCAGTAAAAGTCTAATGCAGCACATGGAATTACTCTACAAATTAATGGTGCTACAGCCACGCAGACACTATTAAAATTGCTGCTGATTAATTTGCAATTTACTTAGAACTTGATTTTCTTATAGTATTTGGGTGAATAATGCAGAATACGAATTAAAGGAACAACTTGGGAACAATGCTGAGCGTAACTGCCTTCTGCTAGTATGCATCAGTGCTTTGTTTATGGCTAATAGAAATTAGGCCACATATCAAGCAAGAAAGTGCATTGCTCCTTCTAGACCGTATTTAGTCAGACCCTACATATAATGCTTTGGACAGCAAAACATTATAATGATCTTCATGTATCTGTTAAACATTTACATGAGATTCAATTATATCATATTTAGTTATGTTGATTGGGTAGGATTAATGCTTCTATGGACCGTTTGCAGTTGTGACCCAGGTCATCTTATCAGCAAAGGCAATGTAAAATAATTTTTGCATTGTCTCAGCGTGAAACACAATATATTTCCAGATATCCATCAATAACACAGTAAATATAAAAGGTATTCATTTGTTTAATATCAAGACCAAATGATTATCATACCATTCGGCAAAAACATGGTCCCTACTGATTACCACATCAACGGCAACTCCCTAAGCACACAACCTGTGGTGAGAGACCTGGGTACTCAGGTTGGTAACAATCTCACATTTGACCATCATGTAGTGGCAGTGGTCAGAAAAGCCTTTAACTTGGTTTATCTCATAAGTAAAGAGATTAAATACAGAAAAAAATAGGTTATTACCTCTCTGTACCCCTCCCTCATTAGACCCATAATTGAGTATAACGCCCCGTTTGGTATGTACCTCTCCAAACACCTGCACCAACTGGAAAGGCCACAGAAACACCTCATAAAGAGAATCCATGACCTCCAACACCTGTACTATGCAGACAGGCTCAAATCACTATCACTTTACTTGGTATCATACAGATTGCTCAGAGGTGATCTGTGTTTCGCCTACAAGGCAATATCAGACCCTGCCCTACTAGAGATGCTCCATATCTGTAAGTCTAACTCCTCTCATATTACCCACTTGATAGGCCTAAATCTAATATGCAACATCAACAAAACCTGCTGGAGAGACAGATTTGTCTCCCAGAGGCTGCCCCATCTCTGGAATATACTTCCCATACATGTCAAACAGAGTACCTCACTGACCCTCTTCACGTGCAACCTTGATGAGTGGATGGAAAACCACAAATTTGTCCCAGGGGTTCCACCTTTGGCCCTCATTGACAGGTGTGACAGGTGCTGACTGAGGTTTCCTTTTTGGGGATAAACTCTTGGCTAGACTTGTAAGGGCCCCAGGGCCATTAGCCTAGTAACCTCCTATGATCCTATTAGTGTCTCCATACATACTAGGATTCCTGTTAGCACATTGTTTCCCATCCCCATGCCATCTGTTTGGTATGTTCTAAATGCACTATGTGACTGTTAAGACTGTATGTATCAGAAGTGGAGGTAACAAAAGGGCTTAGTGTTGTTCACAGCATATAGTTAATTTTATGTGTATATGTGTGCATGCATTATTTTATTTATTTTTGTGACTGACATAATGAGCTCATCCATGTGGACCTACTGCAGACACTACTTGGGACACACACAGCCATGTAAAAAATACAATCAATGCAGCTCAAGCTACAGTAGTACATACATACCTATGAAGAAAGGATATACACAGTTATTGAAACCTATTGTGTAATTTCACTAGCGAGGAGAAAAGCACACTTTATACAAATATACAGTGGCACACATTTAAAAACATCACAGTTTATACCAGTAATCAGTAACACAAGTAGATCCAACAACACTAGCAGGAGCAAAGTTAAGAAATGAATGAAACATAGAATTAAAAGAAATACAGGTACAAAATAATAAACATATCTAATGCCTGCTGATTAGGAGGTGAAATGAGCAGGAAATTATGGGGTAAAGAAAACACTAAACACTGTTTAATGATGTAGGGAAGATCTTAGCTGATATTAAGGTTGAAGCAGATGGAAGAAAGGGCTGTTAGGTGATGTGGGGATGAGGGAAACATTTACATACGGATTCATCTTTAAAATGATTAGCCAGTAGAGTCTGAAGTCACTATGCTGTCTGACCATAAGAAGTAGCTCACTTCAGCTTTTGTGGCAGATAATCAAAAAAGAATGGTCATTGTTTTTGAGTTCATCAGTCCTGTTATCATCATAGCTCCAGCTGTCTATGACCTGAAACAGTAGTGTACAAACATTATGGCAAGCTTCTGAGTTAAGGATTGGCAGTGCCTAGGAGACTTCAACTTGAATAGTTGAGGTATTCCCTTTTATTAAGTGGTTTGGGAGGCTGGCATAATGGTTAAGGTGCTTGTATCACAAGAATAAAGTGCAGGGTTTGATCCCCATATGGAGTAATCAACTAGGCTTAAAATGACCCACAAGGGCAATTAGCCTAGTAGCAATCTATGAACCTATTTAGATGCATTACATAATAAAAATACAATGATACTCACATTACTGAGTTAAAAAAAAGAAATTACAGGTTATTTTAAAGACTATTATTATTAAACTTTATTAATCTGTATTTTGATTATCTGGATAGATCACTGGTGAAAATGTGACTGACTGAAGGCTCAAGCAAGGTTACAATCAAGGTACTAACAACAGAAAATAAAAGTAAAGGTTAAGCAAACAGTGTCATTGTCATCAGTAAAAACATGACACAAATAATGAGCATGTGACAAACACAATACATGCATATTTACAAGAGGCAGGAGCAACAACTGACAATGGATAAATGTTGTGGCAAGAGTATAATACGGAGGAATGATACCTTGATTAATGTTAATAATAATAAATGGGAAAATCAGGTATAATATGGAGGAATGACACCTTGATTAACATTAATAATATAGATATGCAAAAATGAATGGGAAACTTGGCTGTCATATGGAGGAATGACACCTTGATTAACATTAATAATAGAGATATTTAAAAATGAACAGGAAAAGCCATTTCCTCTTCCTATTTGGCCATAGACAGCGCTATTATTTTTGTGTGAAATCTAATGTAGCAAATAGAATTACTATATAGAGTAATGGTGAAAAGGTATACCATTAAATGGATTATAATCATGATTAATTATTGGAGATGTCATTATTGGAAAACAAAGATCAATTAGGTACTGTTTGAACTGAAGTCTGAACTTCAGATAGTCTGTATTTTCAGTTAGATGGTCAGGAAGTGACTGCCACAGTTTGGGAGCAGTGCAGAGAAGCTGTGGTCTGTGGAATGTAGCTTACTGGAGGGGTTAGAAGTATAGGGCCCTTGTAGCCTGGCTTATAAGGTTGTAGTTAGGGCTGGAAACAATAAGTCTCATAGTGAGAGGGGACGGAATGTCTTGGTGTAGTAGTGTCAATGGAAGGGATACAAAGGAGGGTGGCTCTACTTTGTAAAGGCAGCTAGTTAGCCCTGTCAAGAGTACCTGCAGATCATGAAGATTTTTGGGAAAGGCTTTGGCTGGGGGAGGTGTTATTCCATGTGTGGCATCAGAGCTCCTATGCCTGTAACCACTCATGTTTTGGGTTTTAGGAGTTTGAACATTTTCCAGCAGCAGTGCATTGCCTTGTTGACTTTGTTCTTTAGATGTCCCACATACAACTATAAGATCAGTAGCAGTTCCATCCATACTTTTACATATGTGAATAAGGAGACTGTTTCAATTGCCTCTTCAGCTAGTTTTGTCCTTTAACCTCAAACCACATCAAATAGCATAGCTTTTGCTGTCTTCAGGTTTAACAGCAGCCTTTTGCAGCTAGGTTGGCTCATTATTACAGAAGCAAGATAGTGATAGTGAGCTGGGTTCAAGGCTGGTCTAGGGTTGCTGGTGATGGTTGCACAGAAGAACTACCAGGCAATCTACTTCCATATCTGCATCATAAAAACATTGGATGGTTTGGATAACTCTCCATAGGGTTACCATGAAATGTGATGGCAACACACATGCACACACAAGCACACACACATTTAATATGCTGAAGCAGGTTTAGATCTCTTGCTCTGGCATTTTTGGGATTGTTTGATTTGTGTAGGTACAAGAGATCCTAGATTACTGGGTCCATCATTGTTCAGACGGGAAGGCAAAAGTCTCCTCTCAGGGTCCTATAAGACATACAAAAAACAGACTGTGCTTCTAGTCTTTGCTGGTATCTTAGGGATGTTAAGGATGTGATCCTCTTTGTAAGAAACCTCTGGGGTCTTTCCAACTATTTGATGTGTCTGGTGAGGTACATCCCAAAATGAGCACCGGATTCTCTAATTGGTTTGATCAATGATGAATGCAAGAAGACAATAACCTCTTTAGATCTAGATGACATTTCCTTGGTGATCAGCTGTGCCAAGTAGAAAGATTTCCTGAGAACTGTTACTACATGGTTATCAAAGAAGCAGGGATTATCAACCCATGTTCACAGGGTCTCTACATTTTTATTTTGAAGTGGAGTGTTGTCAGTGTTATATCCGTGGGGGGCTTTTCTGCCAAATGGGACAATTAAGCAAGCATTTAATTTAAGCACATTTTCCATTCACAGGGTATTTATAATGGTAAGTTCTTGCTGGAGGGCTTCTGTGTTGGGTGGAGTTTAACAATGACTTTGGGTGTTTTATATTTGCTGTGTACAGCAGTTATTTGGTGCTATGTTGGACCAGAGGCATACTGCTCTCCAATCAGTGTGGACTCATTCATTCCCAATCAATGGTCATTGGCTACTGACACAGACAAGAACCAAATGGATGCAGTCATCATCCAAGCAGGAATGTTGGTGGCTTCATTTCAGCCATCCACAAACCAGCAGCCTTCTCCTACAGCCATCATTCTGTCTAGTAGTTTGCCCATCCCACTGTATGGATGCCTTGACTTGACACCATGAGGATGGAGCCAGTATTACTATTCACCATCCCCTGCAGACTTTACAGCCTCCATGTTGGCTCACCACTCCCCCATAGCTGCCACACTCCCTACCCAGATTGGAGTGCATTTAGTGAAGCAATCATCTATATGGACAACAGAGCATTTCTAGCTATGATGTACCTCTCCAGTGTATGAGGATGTGAGCACTCATGTCACTATAATGGCTTCCCATGCTCCTTCTTGTGCATCAGGTTCCCTAAAACACACACACTGTGTCCATCTTGAGAGCACAAAGATCATGTTCCCACTTCAAACATGCACTCTGTAATCTGCAAGCCACTGCATGCTGTTGGAGGGCATTCCACTAGGCTACCACTCCTTCCTTCACCAAAATGGGTAGCTCAGTATTACTGACTTATTTCCACCCTTCCCTGCCAAGATCCTCCAGCACATGAGGTGCTATTGAAACTCAGGTTATCTGAGTCATAGGGCCTTATCTCCCTATGCTATAAAGCCAGGGAAGAGTCAGTGTACATTTCAAAACAGCAGGAGAGCAGATCCATATCCTTGGCATACTCCCATACACATGTGAAGGTAATGAAAGCAGAGATCTCACTTTCAGTGGGAATATCAAGGACATGCCAGTAAACTCCAAATTGGGACTCTCTTGAGTACTGGAAAAAAACTGAGATTTTCCTTAAATATGACATTTTAGGTCAGAGCTGTCATTGACCATAAATTTATTTAGTCTTCTGTTTGCTACTTATATTATTATCAACTACCTTACTGAGTGATATGTACACAGAATCTGTGTGAATTTTGCACATGTATGTATGCATGAGGCAAAAGTTATAATAGAATTACAGTAATGATCTGAAGTTAGACTTAACCATCATGGCTCTGATTCATAGATCTCTTCTCATGAAAATGGAATCTATTTTGCAAGTCAGTGTCCCTGGAAATGATCGGATAATAGCCTAACTATAATTCTCAGATGAAATCACAGTCCTTAATTTGCAGTCTAGCTACATCAGTCAGCATTCATGTGCTATAACAAAGCTTCAGCCCATGGTTAAGCTAAGCTGAGACTGAGTTAATGCTACATGACTGGTGATGAAAATCCAACACTTGCTGGTGGATTATTTTCTAGAATTTTGGAGAAAAGGGGAAGTAATCAGATGGAACAGTTCCAAAAGAAAGCTCAGACTAAAGACAATTTGGGAGGTCTTGTGATAGCAAGTGAGGGTTACCATAGAACTTTTGGGGATAGACTCAGTGAATTATAAGAAATGCATAAACAAATCCCACATAGATGATTAGTGATAACTCGAAACATTATACAAGGTAGAGGGTATAACAGCTGTCAGACAAGGGACTAAATATATGTAAGATGCCAGTAAAAAAAAATAAAACACTGTTTCATGCATTCCCACCAAAGAGCTGTAATATATTTCAAACTGAAACCTCAATTAGTAAAAGCAAAAATTCAGTCATCCAGATTTAATAAACTCTGCATAGGTTCTGCACAGAGCCTACATGCATAGACAATACAGCTAATTGGGCAGCATTGCACCATGCATATTAATGATGCATGGTGCATGTAAGCAAGATTTTGCAGCTCGCACTAGTGCTGTTGACCTGAAAGCCTGTACTCTGAATGTGGATTGTACCTCCCAACCTTTTAGTGAAAAAAATCTGGACAGAGACTAAATTAATGGGGGGACAAAGGGCCAAAAATAGGGAGAGATCTACTATATTGTTTTGATAACCATAGAAAGCAAGTAGAATAACAGGAGTTGTGTTGGCATGCAATTTCTGAAGGATGCAAAGTAAGAAACTGATATGTATGTTATTATGTATTGATGTCAATCTTCAGTGATTTCCCACAAAACCACACATTGTTCAAGGAACAGCCCAAAAATGTGATGCAAACATCTGGATAGTCTTCAAAATTCTGGATAGTCTCCCTTTTTTTTTGAGGTCAGTGTTTGCACGATGCACTGCTTAGCACAAACATGTTTGGCTCTGCTCACATGGTTTGCTTGTAGTTCAGCAGCAAACACACTGGAGGAATGGACCACCCACATTGCAAACAGAATCCAGACAACCACAAACATAAACCGGATGCATTCAATTAATACTATTGGCCATCACGCAAACACAGTAAGCAGCTTTGCGCTGTGAATAACAGTGAGAACTTTACAATACATACTAAGATAGAGTATATCATGTCACTAATCCTATGGCAGCAGGTGTTAAGTGTAGGTGTGGAGTGCAGATGGTCTGGGGCTTTAGTACAGGGTGTGCAAATTTTGTTTTACTGTTGTGAGATTGCAGATTATGCCAATGAAGTGCAACACACACAACTGTTTTCTCAGCCTTCTTGTGGTAATAGCTCTAAGTGTAGGAGAAACATATACATGGTCCTTTTGACTAGCACATTTACACAAGTGCCTGTATATCAAATAATCTTGGAATTACAGTGCTTTCCACTATTGAGCATTACTTAACATCGCGCAAACATGGTACCTGCTCATGTGCATCCTTGCCTACTGTGTTTGCGTGATGGTAAGAGATGCACAACATTTTCAAATGTTGTAAAACCAAAATATGCACACTATCAGTAAGACCAAGACATGCAATTGGTGGGAAAACGTCAGGGTATAAAATGCAGTTGGCGGAAAATGCTCATTCTACATTGAGCTTGAGCTATAGTAGATAGGGCTGGTGTTACTGGTGAGGGAGTGTGCTTTTGGGCCTAGAGATGGGGTGTTCAGGAGACCAAAGTCTTTGTTGGACTCCTAGTTAAGGAGCATGAGCCCCATTTGTTACAGCAGGACTATGCAGGCTCAGAATACAAGTCTGAACTATTGCCAAGGTTTTGACCAGTGCTACAGGTATCCCCCATAATGATGAGCAATGCAGACATCTCTTTGATGACCTTAGGAGGAGGAAGCAGGATGCCCTCGACCATTAGATTGGGGAATTTAGTACATGGGCACCTCATAGATGTGTAAGTATCAATTTCAGTGAGTAATTGTAAGAGTTAAAAGCTGAATATAGTTAAGACTGGTATTCATAATGGTATTCTGTTCTGTTCTGTTTTTTCCACAACTGCTACTGAGTGAGCCTCGAATGTCAGGTCCCATGCTGCATGTTTAAGAATGAGAGAAGCATGTGGTATGTATGTATCAGAACAGTACTGTTCTTAATAGTAATTTAATAATACATTTTATAGTAATTTAGTTGCATTAAAAGTTAAGGGCCACTTAGTTGGCATTCAATACAGTTGTATGAAATAGAACATGCATATCGGAACTGTAAAATAAAGTATGCATGCCTTAGCCTATAGCACAAAGCAACAGTTACATATTCTCAAATAACATTAGCACGCATTTCTAAACTGTAAAAGGAAACTATGCATGCAGTAGTTTGTAGGACAAAATAAGAGTACAGTATTAGAAAGCAGTCATTGGTTGTGGGTTCAAAAACCACACTTCCAAAATATACAGTACTGTTAGGTTTTTATCATTATTGCAATGTAACTTCAGACCTCTATACCAGTGGCACAAATGGCCTTCTGCAAACTGTAATCAGTATAATTGAAACAGGCATATGTGCAATATATACACACATCAAACACTGGTGGCTGCAATCTGTACTATAGTGTGCCTCTGTTATGAACTGGATAGTCTTAAAAGTAATGAAGAACTTTGCTAGGCGTTTGTCGTGTTAAAAGTAAAGGTAACAGAACAGAGTCAAATAATTGTGTGTATGTCATATATGAAGTTACTAATGTTCTCCTTTTTATCTTACTTCAACCTTTATTTTCTTTCTCGCTCTCTTTTTTTTAAATTTTTTTTATTTTTTGTTTTTTCCCACAGCACAGTGGCATAGGCTTGTCCCAAGGGATCCCCCTGCACTCACTCCACTAGCTTCAGCACCGCTACCCAGCATGCCTGGTGTGCAACCTGGTAGCACCCCCCTCTGCTGCCCCTGCACTACCTGACCACTCAGGTAGTTCTACCCCGGAGGGCCACCAGGAGCAGTGGCAGAGGTGGTGACTTTATCACCAGACAGCAAATGCCAGGGATGGTGCATACGATTGTGCGCCGCACTGTGAGTACACGCCTATGCCGGATAGAACGCCTCTCTCCATCCTTGTCCAGAGCACATATAGGAGACACAGACATCGGGTACTGCAGCCAATGGTGCAGTGAGGTGAAAGTGATGATAGTCCACTGGATAAGGACTAGACTCTCACTGTCAACCAGCTTGACGTGCATGGGACCTGGAATTTCCACCCTGTCTCCAACTATGGTGTTCACTCACCTCTTGTGTTTTTCACAGCACACTTGATTCAGTCCAATTGGCTATACAATATAAATGTGTTATGGTCACCCCTCTCTCTGGAGTCATGATAACACATGTGTGAAATGCAGAACTATGTATGGGACAATTTATTTTTTGTGGGACAGGTGCCCACTTTTTTTTTTTTGGAGAGAGAGAGAGAGAGAGAGAGAGAGAGAGAGAGAAAGGAATGCTGGGGAAGGAATATAAGAATGTCTAGGTAAGGTAAGTTGGGCAGGTGAGGAAGCAATTTCAGACAGACAAGACAAACATGACAAGAGACAGGGATGGTGAAGGACACAAAATGTGGGTGAATACCATGGTTCTGGTGAGGGTGGGGACATTGCGATCCCATGGACGTCAAGCTGGGTGACAGTGAAAATCAAGTCATCACCCACCCGACTGTCATCACTGTCATCTCACCAAGTCAATGGCTGCAGTGTCTGATGTCTGTGTCTCCTTGTATTATTCAATACAATGATGGAGAGCAGTTTCTCCATCCACCATAGGCATGCATTAACTGTGTGGTGAGCAATCCTACACACCGAGCCTGGCAATTCTTTGTGGGTGATAAACTCATGACCTCTGCCACTGCTCCAAGAGGGAACCACTGGCCTATCCTACAGGGCAGAACTACCTCAGGGGCCAGGTAGTGCAGGGGCAGCAGAGGGGGTGCTACCAGGTTGAGCACCAGATGTGCTGGGCAGCAGTGCTGTAGCTGGTGGAGCGGGGGCAGGAGGATCTCATGGGACAGGTCTACCCTGCTGTGTTGTGGGAAAAAAACAAAAAAAATAAAAAAATTAAAAAAAAGAAGAGAGAGAGAATATAAGGGTTGGGGTGAGAGAAAAAAAGGGAGAACGTTATTAACTTCATATGTGACATACAAAGCATTGGTTGATACAATTATTTGACTCTATTCTGTTACCTTTGATTTAAAGACTACCAACTCCTAACAAATACCTTTTTTACTGTCAAGACTACCCAGTTCATAACAGATGCACACTATACTGCAAATTGCAATAAGCAATCCTGGATGTGTGCATATATTATACATATGTGTGCTCCAATTATACTGATTACAGTTTATGGCAGGCCAATCATGCCACTGCTTCAGAGCTCTGATGTTACATTGCAATATAGATGAAAACTTAACAGTATTGCACATTTGGAAGTGTGGTTTTTGAACCCACAAGCTCTGACTGCTCTCTAATAGTGAACTGTTGTTTTGGCCACCAGACTAATACATACATACTTTCCTGTTACAGTTGAGAGATGAATGTTTAATTTGATACAACTGTAAAATAAACCAATAAATGTGTCTTTACTTTTAATTCTAAAATAACAGTACTGTTCAGATGCACACATGCCACATGCTTTTTGCATCTATGCCAATCTAGCAGCATGGGTTTGCACATTCAGTTCTCGGTCTGTGATGGCTGCAGAAAAAAACAGAACAAAGCAGAATACCATTGTGAATACCAATCCTGATTATATCCAGCTTTTAACTCTTACCAGTAGTCTCTGTAAGTGATACTTACACATCTGTGTGGTGCACCCAGTCCTACATTCCTCGATCCAACCATTGAGGGTATCCATTTTCCTCATCCTGAGGTCTCTGTAGTGATTCCTACATTGTTCACCAGAGTAGGGGATATCAGTATTACTGGTCAGAGCCTGGGCCAGACTATTCCATGCCTCTGCCTTGTAATCCAAGCCATGATATTCCCTCTCTGAAAGCCTGTGCCCATGTTCATTCACTAGGAGTCCAACAAACACTTTGGACTCTTGGACACCCCGTTTTTGAGCACAGAATCTCAAAACCTCTCCAACAACACCTGCCATACCTACCACAGATCAAGACTAATGTAGGGTGATGTTTTCCCACCAATCACAGGTATCACTCTTACTGGGAGTGTGCATTTTTTGGTTTTGCAACATTTAAATGTTGCACATCACCTACCATTATGCAAACATGGTGCAAAGGGGTTCCCACTGCCCTTGAAACATATCTGTGTGATAGTCAATAGCATTAATTGAATGCATTCAGTGTATGTTGTGGCTATCTGGGTCCTGTCTGTTACCTGGGTGGTTCATTTGTCCAGTTTGTGCACTGCTGCTCTATGTGCAAACAAGATGAGCATAACCACAGCCATTTGTGCTATGTGGTGCGTTGGGCAGTGGCCCCAAAAGAAAAAAAAATAGAAAACTTTGAAATAGTTGAAATGAGGAAAATCACTCCATGACATACACAGTAGAAAATGTTAGTGCACATGAGATATGACTACATAGATGTGGATCTAACTCTCACTCTAATACACCATCACAAAACAGGGTGAGGGGACTCACTCCATGACATACACAGTAGAAAATGTTAGTAACATGAGATATGACTACATAGATGTGGATCTAACTCTCACTCCAATACACCATCACAAAACAGGATGAGGGGACTCACTCCATGACATACACAGTAGAAAATGTTAGTAACATGAGATATGACTAGACAGATGTGGATCTAACTCTCACTCCAATACACCATCAATAAACAGGATGAGGGGACTTATCCATCTGTGCCACAAAAACAGATTTGCAGCAAAGAAATGAAGTCATTCTTTACACAGCCAAGTGCAACTAAATGTACATTGATATCAAGGCATAAATTATTTGTAAATGTATTATATTTAATATATTTAGATGCAGTGCACTTAGTTATCACACAACCTGTTATGATTATTCCTTGCAAATATGCAGCTCTGTCTTAACTTTCTGTGTGTCTCAGTCATTCATAGGTTCATAGGTTCATATGTAGGTACTAGGCTATTGGCCCTAAGGCCTATATAAGCCTAGCCAAAAAGGTACCCTGGCTTTCGCCACCCACGAAAATTATTTTCCTGTGCCCCTGTCAAGCAGAGCCACAGAAGTGATCCTTGGGGGGAATTTCCTATTTCCCATCCAATCATCACGATTTTTCTTGAAGAGTGATAATGAGGAGCTTTGTTTGATATAGATAGGTAGTTTGTTCCAGAGTATGGGACGTCTCTGGGACAGGAATCTATCCCTCCAACATGTTCTGTTTATTGTGGTGACAAGGTTTAGCCCTAGAGCATGAGCTCAGAGGGATTGACATTTCTTTAAGTGTTGCATGTCCAACAGCTTTGGATTTGACATAGCTTTGTATGTTAGGCAGAGATCACCTCTGAGTAGGCGATATGCAATGGAGTAAAGCTGTAGTTTTTTGAGATGGTCTTCATAGGGCATCTGTTTGAGGCCAGTAATCCTCTTTGTGAGTTACTTCTGCAGCCTTTCCAGTTGTTGTAGATGTCTTGTGAGGTGCATACCAAAAGGGGTGTTGTACTCTATAATGGGTCTAATGAGTGCTGAGTAGAGGGGAACAATGACCTCTTTTTTCCTGGATGAGAAACCTTTCGTGATGAGGTGTGCCATGTAGAAGGATTTCCTGACTACTGTGGTGATGTTATTATCAAAGGAGAGACTACTGTCCACCTGTGTCCCAAGGTCTCTTATCACACTTTAGGTGTTAAGTAGACTACTGCCTATGTGGTAGTTCATGGGTACAGAGTTATTACCAAATGGGATGACAATGCACTTTTTGGCATTGAGCTTGAGGCCATGGCTTTGATACAAGGCATCTGTCTCAGTGAGGCCCTTTTGTAGGATGTCCACATTATTAGGAGTTTCGATTATGGCTCCTAGTTTGCAGTCATCTGTGAACTTCATTAGCCAAAGACCTTCTGTGTTAGCCTGTACTTCAGAGAAGTAGATACCAAACAGGAGAGGACCCAGGACTGAACCCTGTGGTACTCCACTTGTCACTGATCTGAATTCGGATTTGGAGTCTGCTACTTTTACAGTGTGGGTTCTGCCAGTGAGCCAGTTGGCAACCCATCTTGTGACATTGATTTATACCTAGTTTAGTGAGTTTATCTATAATTCTAGAGTAGGGGATGGTGTCAAAAGCCTTGGTAAGATCTAGATAGGCTGTGTGAACCACCTTACCCTTGTCTACAGCTTTGGTGACTACTTCAAAGAAGTCTATCAGGTTTAAGAGACATGATCTGCC
This sequence comes from Protopterus annectens, assembly GCF_019279795.1. Classification (NCBI taxonomy): domain Eukaryota; kingdom Metazoa; phylum Chordata; order Ceratodontiformes; family Protopteridae; genus Protopterus; species Protopterus annectens. The sequence continues at coordinate 769,514,773 of NC_056725.1, forward strand.
TTTTACAAACCCGAACTGGGTGAGGTCCAGAGTTTAGCGATTACCAATGTCTTTGTTTATAAGTTCCATGATGATATGTTCCATGACCTTGCAGACCAGGCTCATCAGGCTAATGGGGTGGTATCTCCTGGGGTCCGTGGTGGCTCCCCCTTTGTGGAGTGAGATAACCATTGCTATGTACCATTCAGTGGGCACATATCCTGAAGTGAGGCTATGATTGAACATGGTACTTAGGTGGGGTTCCAGTTTATTTGGTAGTTCATGTAGAATGCAGCCTGGGATGTTGTCAGGTCCCATGGATGCTGTTTTCTTAGCTTTGGAGAGTATGTTTTTACCTGTGCAGCTGTGATTACAGGAACTTTGCATTCTTCTGGTATGGAGATGGGCCCTTTAGGGGAAGAGAGGGTGGTAAAGTTAGCACTAAACCTATCTTCCAGGATGTTGGCAATATCAGTTGGTTCTGTATATTTAGTGCCATTGTGCTTTAACTCAGAGCAGATCTGAGTATCGGCATTGAGATTCTTGTCATAGCTATAGAATGCTTTGTGGTTGTCTTTAGAATCAGTGGCGATTTTGTTTTCATAACTAGCTTTGGAGGATTTTATGAGGGATCTCAGCTTCTTACTGAGGCTGACCAGGGAGTTCCTCCAATCATGGCATTTTACTCTTTTTTGCAACAGTTTCTTTCTTCTGTTGTATAGTTTGGTTATGGCAGGGGACCATCAGAATGGATTTCATTTTTTTGGAGGCTAGTATCTTGGTTCTGTTAGGGATAGCATGATCCATGCACTTGTGAAAGTGCTTATAAAGTGCATTTGTGTGGGATTCAGCAGTCATACCTCTATTGTCTGTCTGCATGGGTGTCGTGAAGTCTGCCACTTCTGTCTTAAGAAGCGTGAAGTTGGCTTTGGAGACATTTTTTACGGTGGTTTCCCTGATGGGGGATGGGGGCGGGATGTGGATTTCTAGGGTGATTAGCTTGCGGTCAGATCAGACCAACGAGGAGTTGACCTCTGGTGTGGAACACTGGTTACCCATGTTGGTAATGACCAGGTCTAGGATATTGCTGCCCCTGGTGGGGGTGTGGATAAGTTGATCCAAGGTATTGGAATTTATGAATTCCAGAAAACGTTGAGCAAGAGAGTTGGTACAGTTAATGGTGGGGTAGTTGAAAATCACCATTATTAGGGTGTTGAGTTGTATCCTAATATTTTCCAGTGTATCAAGAAATGAGGAGTGGGAATCCTGGGGCATGGTGGGGGATCTTTAGCAAGCTACAATTTGGATTGCGGACTTGCCCAGAGTTAATTGCACTTGGATAATCTCGGATGCATTATGCTGAACAACTAGCCTGGATGTGTGGATATCTTTAATGAATACTGACACGCCTCTGCCTTTAGTGTTTCAGTCCAGGTCAAGTGGCCGAAAGGTGTGGTATGAATTATAGCCTGGTAATGCAGGGGTGCTTTCTAGAGCCTTGACCCAGGTCTCTGTTACTGCGCAGATGTTGATGTTTTCCATTTTAAGGAGTGCCTCGAGTGAGTGCATTTTGAGGTTTAGACTTCTAGCATTGAGTAGCATTACCCTCAGATTTTGCTTGCTTGTACTTGTTACGGTGGTGAATTTGTCATTTGAACCTTGCCTAAAAAAGGCACTATAGAGGTGGCAAGAGCCTTAGCCAGTATCCAGAACCCCAAGGGCGACAGGTGCAGGCCATCTCTGGCAAAGCATCGTGGTCTGTCGATCATGTCATCCCAGGCAGACAGATACTGAATCCCCTTAGAATGACACCAGAAGCTTAGCCAATTGTTGAAGTCAATCATTTATACTTGTACTGTGGTATAATTCTGGGATCAGTTATCTGACCAGTACTCAGAGATATGCAGTGTGTAAGCAAGTCTATATCATTTACCTTAAAATTTGTGAGGATATTAACTAGGAATATTATGATATGCAGTTGCCATCAAATGAAGGGCAGGCTGTATGGCACAAACAAGCATAGACTGCTGTTTTGGGGAGGGGAGCAAAGGTGGGTTCCTGTTACGGTACATACAAGGGTACACTGTTCTTTCAAGGGGGAGGTGGACCCAGGCTGAACTACTGTTATGGCAGAAACAAGGATATCTTTGGAACACCAGTAGCAGAAATAAGTAGTCTGCAGGTGTAATCCCAAATTTTTTAATAAATCACACCAAGTAGTAGTTCTGATGAGGTTCAAGGTGTTTGAACGAAAGCACTAAACTGTTATGTTTTACTTGGTGTGATTTATTAAAAAATTGGGATTACACCTGCAGACTACTTATTTCTGCTATCGGTATTCCAAAGGCAGTGTTTTGTGTTTTAATGGTACTTGTTCTGCTTCTGTGCCACTTTTTGTTTTCACAAACAAGGATATGCTGGTATTTTACTCTCCTTGTCTTGTATCCTGCCAGTTTGATCTTGTGAGGGTTGTGAATTCAGAAACTCCAAAATGTCTCATTATTTTTTAACTTTTCTTTGTTATGATTTCCCATTAGAAATGTATGGTGCTAAACTGAGGGCATGCAGTGATCTTCATTACTTTGGGGAGGAATCAATGTCTGAATCTTTGAAGCCTGAGGCCTACTACTTGCTAATCTACATGTGCAAGTCAAATAACTCTCTTCTGTCACAGATTACATTAATTTGTGTACAAATCTCCCACCTTTTACTTGCTTATTGTACAGAGTAATGAAATACAAGGACATACCATAATATTATTATACAGTACAGTACATGTTCAGGACTTACCTTGTAAATGCAGCAGTTGCCACAGTGACTGACTTTGATGCAAGGAGTACACAGCCAATACATGGGGAGGTAAAGGCTCTGGCTCTGAATTGAGGCCAGCAGAGGTCACAGAGTTCCTGTATTGTGTCCCTGTCCACCCTGTAGCACTCTACAATGTCCATATTGTGTATGTTGTGATAAGTTAAATGTGGCCTAAAAACTCTTCACTCTCTTGGCCTATGCCTATTGACAGCAGCAGCATTGCTTGCAGCCTGTGGTACATACAAATGGAGTTAAGTGGTAGCAATTCCTCCTATTCTGTCTGTGTAGACTTTCTGAGTCTGTACTTCACTACATTTGAAATACACAGGAAAAACCAGCATGGAGTCTGAATGGTTGCTTTATAACTTGTTGAATAGCTCCACCAGGTAGGTTGATTAACATGCAATTCAGCTGCCTATACTGTAATTAGCATCTCTGAAACACAGGCTAATACAGATGAAATCCGTTAGTAATAGCATGCGGATAGCTCAGTATTGCAGCAGTAGCATTGTTGCCTCACAGCAAGAGGTTGTCTGGTTCAATTCTTGGCTGGAGTGCCTTTTGTGTGGTGTCAGCATGTCCTCCCTGCATTCATGTGGGTTTCCTCTTGGTACTCAGATTTTCTCCCACATTTCAAAGACATGCATCTGGAGCATTTCTCCCCGGGCCTCTGCTGGAAATTGGCTTTATTCCAAGTTGAACTTTACCAGTAAACAAATATTAAATAAAATATTTAAATAATCTACTCCATTATAAAAAAGCAAATGTGTAGCTAGCCAAACTGATGGTGAGGACACTTGCTACATGTTTTCAGGACTTCACAAAAGCAAAATATTTCCAAAGGTATCTTTACAGAGGAGTATTGAACTCCAGGAGGTATGCTCACATTTGGTTACCTAAATAATGCATATGCTGGAATATATTAATGAATAATGTGAAGCAAAGCCTTTTACACTGTTAACTGTATGCATTAGTTAGAAGTGTACTGATGGCATGGCCATGTTTGTCAAGCCATTTCAAAGGGACAAGTGATTGGTAATACATGAAAATAGAATGTTGGGTGATACATATGTATAAATGTTTCAGGGCAGGTCCTTTAAAAGCATGATTAGCATTTCAAAGATGTTTTATTAGCAAACTGGTTCATGTGTCTGTTATTTTGTGGGTGGGGGAGCATAGAAAAATTATTGTTATGTCACAAACTACAATGGACTGTTTTTTTGGAGAGAAGCACAGTTTGGTTACTGCTATGGCACATACAAGGATATGTTGCTCTTGCTACTCTCCTTGTTTTGTATCCTGCCTGTTGTTATTATTTCACATCTGTAGAGTGTTTTATGTTTTTCCAGTGAGTAATACTGACTGCATACCTTAACTTTTTTATCTGCTAACAGTTACTTTGTAGTTATATGATACTTAGGTGTATTATCATTCTGTTATCTTTTAGGACACAGAATGTCATTGAGGTGGAGACCCCCCTTCAGTGAAGAGAAGAACAATATCATTGTTGATGCACTCTGTCAACATGGAACATTTCTGGTGGGATGGGGTTGTCACAATATGCAAAAAAGGCTACGAGTATGGCAGCAGATTTTTTCCAACATCAGTTCTGTGGGCAGCCACAGCTGGACATAAGAGCAGGTGCACTACAGGGCCACTAACATAATTACCTCCATATGGAGGCGTACAGCTTCTGTTGCCCAAGACCAAAGGGTAACCAGGGGAGGGCCTGCTACAGAACCACTTCATACCCCCAATGAAGAGTTCCTGGTGAATATCCAACATGGGAACTCACAGCAGAGTGGATCACAGCATGTCACTGATGTGGGCACAGCCTCCATGTAGGCTTAGCTATATGACCAGTTGAATACTGTTGTATAAAAAAACAAATTGAAATAAAAGTTACTTCTGTGTTGCATGTCTTTTTTCGGGGGGAGATTTAAGATTGGTACAGTGATAAGCTCAGTTTGGAGCTGTCAGCCACATTCTTGTTGAACATACAGTTAATGCAGTTATAAAGGAGTGCATGTAGTACCCCCTGTCTTACTGTTAAATGTGATGATGTTGCTCTTACCTCTTGCTTAACTTATTTCTGGACCGTTAGAAATCTAGCGATGTATGACTCCTGCAGATGTTAAGCCAAATAAATTTATTTCAGTAGTGTAGATCAATTTAAAGAAATATCATACTGTGTCATTTTATGCCTGTTGTGTGTATTGCTGTTTTGTTTGTAATACTGGCAACACTGTTACTTGTTTAGCATATATTACAGGTGATCATGATAGTGGGAATGTGGGCCTTGTGCCACCTGATGTCAGTGTCTCATCAGACACTGACAATGATGGTGGTGAAACTGAGGCACAGTTGGGGGGTGCAGAGGTTGACTCTGATACAGAGGTTGACATCCAGCCACCCTCTTCATTTTCCGTGGACACAACCAGTCCATTAAGCCCACAGATATTTGACAGGTAGAGGACAAGGAAAGTGTGGTTACTGTGGATTCAGTGCCTGTTGATTCTGGCCATAGCCAAAGTGTTGGTGAGGTGCCACGGAGGAGGGTTGATAGGGCTACTTGGAGGGTCCTGCTGTCCCTCCTCCACCTGATTCAGATGTCTCTTCCCGTGTCACTCAATGTATGTTTAGGGCCATCATGGAGGCACAGGCACATTCAGAAAGGTGCTCCAGACAAATGTTCAGGGTTGTGGACATGGCACAGGCTGACATGTGTGACTGCCTCCACTGTGTTACCGATTCATTGGAGCAGATGAATGACACATTGGAACGAGGGATGTCTGTGATGGACCAAGGGGTGCATGTAATGGAACATCTGCTGGGAGGGGAATGGCATCTGTGTGGGCATAGGTCAGCCACATCTGCTGATAGCCAAAGTGGCCATGCCCCATCACAGTTCCATAGTGCCAGTACTTCCACTGGTCCATTGGTGAGTGTGCTGTCCACACCCAGATGTGGCAGACAATAGGATCATGGTCCTGGGCATTCCTGTGAAGGCAGCACATCCAGCAGACATCGGTCATGTTCAGGTAGCAACACTACATCTGTTCTTGGGCATGGAGGTGCCAGTGAAACTTCTGGCAGAGCCAGTTCTCATGGTCAGGGGCGACAATGATGAACTGCCAACTCTACCATGCACAGCTCACACCTGTCTGACATACAAAGATGCAGAGGTAGCACTGAGCTTGACTGTGTTCATGCAGACTCCCACACTCCACTTTCACATGGAGAACCCCTATAGACATACATACAACAGTTACATGGTCCAGCCTGCCTTCATCCTTTTCTTACTCACACACACACACTCACTGACCTTTTGTGTTAGCCTAGGCCTCCTGTCCCCCCTCCCACACACACACATCACCCTGTGCAAGTGATAACTGTGCCATATCCCTGTTTTCTCTCTTTTGTATTCAGAGATACAATAGCTTTGCGTCTGATGTACAGGGTGCATAGCTACATTAGTGCCTGGTATATCTGCATTTGTGTTGTTGAACTGATAATTGCACTTGTCATTTATATTTGCCTTGCCAAGTTATACAGTGGATAGCATCATCATGTCAGTACTTTCTAGTGTATTCTCTAGTAAGGGTTGTGAAGTCAGGAACTGCAATGTGTATCATTACTTTCTAACTTTTCCCTTTAATGTTTTCCAGTACATACATATGGTGCACATCATAAGACACGCCATTACATACATTGTATGACAGCACTGTAGTCAAACTCATGAGAACAGTAATACAGTATAATGCTCTCTTTTGAATCAACCTCAGCAGATACATGCAGCAGCTGGGCAGATCACAGGGCTTTCTCATCAAAATAACACATGGCCTACTAACCATGACATGATGTATGTGGATAGATTAAAAGACATGTCACTGTCATCTGTTTGGTATTGCATTAAATTGTAACTGTTATTCTAAGCCTCTTAGTTTTTGTTTAAGCACTTGGGCTTCAGGCCAGTTGTTTTACATTAAGAAGGTTTGTAGTCTACAGTTTGAAGGAGGAGACGGTAGCTCCTGTCATTCTCATCTGGGAATTGCTCGTTGAAGACTTATTGTGGTTTGTTGTTCTAAGTGTCTTTATTCTGGTTTAAGCACTTGGGCTCCAAACCAGTTATTTTACATTACAAAGGTTTGTGGTGTAGACTCTTGTGGCAGGAGAGGATAGGCTACATCCTTCTAAGCTGGGAATTGCTTGCTGAAGCCTTATTGTATCTGTCATTCTGAAAGTGTCTTAGTTCTGGTTTAAGCACTTGGGTTCCAGACCACTTATTTTACACTAGGAAGGGTTGTGGTCTACACTCTTGTGGGAGTATTCTACTGAATTGCTGCTATATTTAAACTTTTTTTTTTTTTGCTGTTGTGATTGTGATTATTTGCACTTTGAATTTCTAGTACTTCTGCATTTCTTAGCATAGGCTAGATTCAGGCTTGCTGAATCTAGACTGTTTGGTATCATCTGAGCACTAAAATCAGCCATCTTACATTAAGAAGCCCCCCCCCCCCTGCACCCATGTGGCAGAAGTGTGCAGCCAAGACCCATCTGAGTTGGGGACTGCTGGAATAAAACTCAGCCTTGGCCTTTCCCTTTGTTTAGTTTTTTAAAATCGTTTAACTTCACTTGTATTTCAGCATTGTGTTTGGGCAGATTTGCATTCAGTGCTCAGAGATTGCACTGCTGCCCTGCAAGCAACTCACTTGTACATTGTGAAGCACTGACACAGTTTTCTACCCCTAGCCCTCCAAAGAATAGTCTTACAGCAAAACCTGGTCTGTCTAGCCACTCCCCACTAGTTATACCTGCTATAATTCACGGACAGCTTCCCACCATTTCCTCAACTAGCCTGATTGACATGGGCAACCTGAGGCCATGTAGCAATTGTCTCATTTATATTGACAAACAGTTACTTCTAAAACAAATCCAACATGTGAAAGCTACGAATTTGGAATCAATTCTCTCACATAACAACAAAACAAATATCAAACAGGTTGTCAGCACAGACACTTCGCCTCTTACACATAACAAGCTCACAATACCTAAACCCACATAAATGGAGGTACTCACTAGAAGTCTACCTAAAGATCATCGACCTCCCAAGCGCAAACCTACTACACACACTGCAGACCCAACAGAATCCACTACACATAATAATACACACAACAGTGTTTCAGCCAATAAGCCCCTAAAGCAAAACACCTCAAAATCAAATGTCTTGGTCATAGGCGACTCCACAGTAAAACACACAGATGTCACTCTCACCCGGCTGGACAAGGAGAAGTTCACAGTCAGCTACCTGTCAGGTGCCAGGATCCATCAGATCACACAAGCACTCAAGTCTCTCAACAACAAATACCATTATGATTCTGTCATAGTCCATGTTGGAGTGAATGACTTGAGACATACCTCACTGAACTATATGAAGAGAGACATGACTAAACTCTCAGATTATGTGTCCCAGGCTGGTATGTCCCTACCCCTAAGCAGCATTCCACCTTCACCCAGGATAATGCCTCAATATAAACAAAAAATTATTGACTTCAACAATGAGCTTAGCTTCTGATGTCAATCCAGGAGGACCCAGTATCTGTCAGCCTGAGAAGATATGGTCGACAGACTACACTGATTTCAGTTGATGGAAAAGGCACTTGCCTCCACCATAGTGCTTTTTTTAGGTAATGTTAGAACAACTAAATGCCCAACGTAAATAAAAAAATAAACAATTCACTAGAGATAATCTCAAGGTTATGCTGCTTAATGCAAGGAGTCTAAATCAGAAACTGCACTCACTGGAAGCAATCTGGACCTTGGAAGATGCCCATGTCTGTGCAGTCACAGAGCTGTAGTTCAAGGCTGCAAGGCTACAATTCCTTCCACACATTCAGACCTCAAAATGAGCATGAAAAAACCAAAGGTGGAGGTGTATGCATCTTCATTAAAGACAAGTACACCTCAAGACTCGTCAAACAGTACGACTCCCTAGAGTTACTCCAAGTTCAACTAACTGTAGGTAAAACTCTCTTCCATATCATTGTTAGCTATAGATCCCCCACCATGAAACACGGGAACCACTCTGCCTACTTGGACCTACTTGAGTCACTCACTAAATATCCAAACAACTTGGGCATGTCGACTGGCAGTGATATAAGCACAACAAACACACTTGCCCTAAGGTTCCTGGACTTTATTAATACAAATACTCTGGAACAGATAGTCAGCCCCCAGACAAGGGGCGTGAATGTCCTAGACGTAGTACTCACAAACATAGGAGGTCTCTGCACTACCCCTTGTATGTTGCCCACCCTGGTGAGGTCTGATCAGTATTCAGCCTCATTCAAATTAACAATCATACGTGACCCCCCACAAGAGCAAAAAGGATGAAAAATTTCTCTAAAGCAAACGATAGCCTCCTAAGTGATGCCATAAATAGTTGCAACCCCCCTGCAACAACTATCAACAATGACTGCTATACAGAGGTGTACATGGATGCCCTGTATAGGTTCATAGGTGTTTACCAGGCTAATGACCACAAGGGCCTTTTTAAGCCTAGCCATGCATCAAAAATCTCTGACAAGTTCTGATACTCTTGATAAGTGTAAGCGCGGGCCTGGGAAATGAACCATTTACAGGTTGCCTGTGTCCATTAGAGACATAGGTGCCAAACCAGGGATGAATTTCTGGTTCCGCATCCAATTGCCAAGTTGCAGTTAAATTAGGTTAAGGAGGAACTCTGCTTCACATGAATGGTTAGGTGCATACTAAAGGGGGCATTGTACTCAATGATAGGTCTGATGAATGCTGAATACAGTGGAACGATGACTTCTTTGGACTCAGATGCCATACCATTGTTTATAAGTTGCGCAACATTAAATGATTTCCTCAGTACTGTAAACACGCGGTGGTCAAAGGCTAGATTAATATCTATGTGCGTCCCTAAGTCCCTGACTACTGAGTCAACTCTAAGGGGTGCATTGTCAATATGATAGTTACCAGGGATGGATAACTTCCCAAAGGGTACTTTATGCATTTCTTGGCATTTAGTTTTAGTCCATGGATTTGACACCAGTTGTCATCAGTTGTTTGGCTGTGTTAGCCCTTCCTGCAGAACATTTGTGTCTGTGTGGGATTCAGTGACAGCTCCTAATTTGCAGTCATCTGCAAATTTAGTCAGCCAGAGACCACTGATATTGGCCTTGACTTTTTAGAAGTAAGTGCCAAAAAGGAGTGGTCCAAGGACTGATACCTGAGGGATTCCATTTGTGACTGTCCTCTTTGTAGAGGTGGACTCCCCAGTTTTACCTTCCTGGGTCCTGTCTGTGAGCCAGTTGGCTATCCACCGGGTGACATACGAGTTTGTATCTAACCTACTGAGTTTGTCAACAATGCCTGAGTGTGGTATTGTGTCAAATGCATTGGCCAGGTTAAAGTAGGCAGCGTGAAACATTTTTCCCTCATTCATTGCTTTGGATACCTTCTCAAAGAAGTCCACCAAGTTGAGTAGGCATGATCTGCCCTTAACAAAACCAAACTGGGTTGTGTCCAGTGTCTGGAAGTTTACTATAGCTCTATTGATCATGTCCATGATAATTCTTTCAATGGCTTTACATATAAGACTAGTGAGACTTATGGGTCTGTAGTTTCTAGGATCTGTAGATGGCCCATCTTTGTGCATAGGAATGACTGTTGCTGCTCTCTATTCACAAGGCATGAAGCCTGAGTGGAGGCTACAGTTAAAAAGCAATTCCAGAGGCCCTGATAGGTCATGTTTCATGCTATTTATTAGGCATCCTGAGGTACTGTCTGGGCCCATTGATGCAGTGTTCTTAGTCTTAAGAGAGAGCATTAAGGACCTGTTCCCTAGTGATAGTAGGCAGAGTTATATTTAATGGTATTTCCTGAGGGAAGGTTAAGGGGGAGAGAGGGGAAAGGTTGGAGCTGAATTTATCAGCCAGGAGGTTTGCTATATCTTCTGGCTGAGTATAAGTGGCTCCATTTACAGTGAGCTCTGCACACAATTGTGTATTGCCTTTGAGGTTGCTGACATAGCTAAAGAATGCTTTGAGGTTGTTCTTTGCCTGGGAGGCCAAACTTACCTCAAATTTGGCTTTGGGAGACTTTATATGTCCTCTGAGTTGCTTGTTTAGTTTGATGACTAGCTGGGTGTTGCACCTCCTAATTTTTTGCCATGATTTTCTTCCTTCTGTTATACAGCCTATTGATTTTGTGATTTCACAAGGGTGGCTTATTTTTTGAGTTAGTTTTATGCTTCTTCACGGTGGGTACAGCTGCTTCTATGCAGCTATTAACATGCTTGCACAGGGTTTATGTGAACAGTTCTGCATAGGCAGCAGAGTTCTCAGGGTTTATGGGGGCTTGAAATTTTGCCAGGTTATCATTTAATAGAGGAGGTTGGCCTTAGAGTAGTTCCTATATATTTCAGGTTTAGTTGGGGGTCTAGATTTTATTTTTACTTCAAAGGAGACCATTTTGTGGTCTAACGTTACCAGGGAAGACATTACAGTAGGAGGTGTGCAGCACTCTCCCATATTTGTGAGGACCGGATCTAGTATGGTTGCACCCCTGGTTGGAGTATTGACTATCTGATCCAGGGAGTTTCTGTTTGCAAAATCCAGGAATCTCTGTGCATGTACGTTTGGTGTTGTATAGGATTCACAGTTAATAGTGGGGTAATTAATGTCACCCACAAATATGGTATTGGGTTGGATGGTTAGTGTTTCTAATAAGTTTAAATACATGGTATGGATTTCCTTGGTCATAGAGGGGGACCCATAGCTTGCAAGGAAGTGGTATTGAATTTTCCCTACAGTGATTTGAACATGGAGCAGCTCAAGTGCATTGTTCTGTTTGACCAGTCTTGAAGTATATTTATTTTTGATGTAAATAGAGACACCGCCACCTTTGGTCCCTGCCTGTGAAGTATCTGACCTGAATGTGTGAACAGATCAAAACAAGGTCCTCACAAAAAAGAAAAACAAGCCACCTTGATGGCCATCAAGCATAAATAGGTTATACAACAAATGGAAGAAACTAATGTCTAAGAACAAGAGGAAACTGACTTAGCAGAGGAAGAAGACCCTCCACAGCTTGAACAAACAAATTAGATATCTTGTAAAAGTCTTCTAAAGCCAATTAAAAAGCTAAACTAGCATCCCTAACTAAAGATAATCAGGAGGCATTCTTTAGCTAGATCAGAAATCTAAAAGGGAAGGCCCAGCTTTGTGCTGAACTAGTAGTGGACAGTACCACTCATACTGACCCTGAGGACATTACCAACCAGCTAGCAGATAGGTTTGGGGCAAACTTCACCCCCTGTCCCCACCAGACATACCCCCAAAGCATACCTGTCACCAGTCCCCTACTTAGTATCTCCAAAGAGCACGTCATAACTGCACTCTCTATAGCATAAAACACAGCCTCTATGGCACCAGATAACACCCCAGTCTGCCTATTAAATGGTCTAAAACAGGACCTAGTGGAATCACTTGGTACTCTATTCAACCATAGTCTAAGTACTAGCTTAGTCCCAGCAGAGTGGAAAACAGCAACACTAATTCCATTGCACAAAAGGGGTCCATCAACTGACCATGGGAACTATAGACCCATAAGCCTAGCTGGCCTTATCTGCAAGGCTATGAAGAATCATCATATACCTTATCAACAAAAAGATAGGTGACCTTCAAATTCTTGACCTGACCCAATTTGGCTTTGTTATGGGTAGATCATGCTTATTAAACCTGGTGGACTTCTTTGAGAATGTCACGAAAGCTCTGGATGAAGGCAAAACAGGACCTACAGCCTATCTTGACTTATCCAAGGCATTTGAAACAATCCCCCACTCAGGTATCACTGAGAAACTCACACAGCTGGGAATTAACCCATATGTTACTAGATGGATAGACAACTGGCTTACCAACAGAATGCATACAGTCAAAGTTGGATATTCCACCTCTACCAGCAGACCAATAACCACTAGTGTAGCACAAAGATATGTGCTGGGCCCCCTACTATTTGGAATCTATTTATCAGAAGTCCAGGGGAAAACAGATGGCCTGTGGTTTACCATGTTCACCGATGACTGCAAACTGCATGTCTTCCAACGATGTTGACATACTGCAAAAAGGGCTTACACAGACAAATGATTGGTGACAAAGCCGAGGACTTAAACTAAATGCAAAAAAATGCATTATCATCCCTTTCTGCAAAGAGGAAGTCTCTGCAAATTACAATATTAACAGTACACCCTTAGCTCAAACCCTGTGATGAGAGATTTGAGAACATAGGTTGATACAAACCTTAACTTTGATTACCATGTGTCCACACTGGTAAGGAAGGAATTCTGTGTTGCAGATGTCATAAATAAGATCATCACATCCAGAGCTAAGGATGTTATAATTCCCCTATACTCATCCCTCATCAGACCACTAATATAGTACAATGCTCCCTTCTGTATATACCTCACCAGACACCTGCAGCAGCTGGAGAGACATTGGAGGTTTCTTACCAAGAAAATTGAAGGCCTGCAACACATGTCCTGCATGAGCAGACTGATGGCCCTGCCACTGGACTCTGTACCTTATAGGCTACTATGGGGTGATTATTGCCTGGCTTATAGAGCAGTCTCAGACCCTGGCATAATAGAAATACTGCCATCCACAAGTCACATGGGAAAAGATCCAGTCACTGTTGGGACCTAACCTAGCCTGCAACATTAATAGGACATGCTGGAGAGACAGATATATGTCCCAGAGATTGCCGCTCATCTGGAGCAAACTCCCATTTCACATAAAACAGAGCTCCACAATGACCCTATTTAAGTGTAACTTAGACAACTGGATGAGAAGACCATAAATTTACCCCAGGTGTGTCGCCTGTGTCCCTGTTGAGTAAGGGCAGTTGGTGGTGATCATAGGCTTGTGCTGCAAATATAGACCATACAACTTAGTCAATAAGGGAACAAGGGTATAACATGGCTAGGCCTATAAAGAACCTATGGCCAAAAGATTAGTAACCTCCTATGAACCTATGAACCAAAGGTGATGTCTGCCTGGGCTCCAGGCCAGCATCTGATCCTGCCCTGGTAGGTTGACTGCATATGAAATAATCTGATATAGCCAATGACATCAGCATTGTCTGTTGAGCATATGGTAATAACAGTGTCCCACAAGTTGGTGTAAAAGGCTCTCAGTAATGTCAAGTAACAGCTCACACACAGACACACACACACACACACACACACACACACACACACACACACACACACACACACACACACACACTTGACTGAGAACTGAATGCCTACCTATCTAAGTACACACACAACACAGGACTTTACTCAAATGCCATGGCACAAGGTTGACCTTTACATGTCTGCGGATAACATCAGCAGGCCATGTGGGAGACAAAAGGTTAGGAGGGCTGCATGAAATGGATGTGTAAGTTTGTGGAAGTATCAAAAGACTAGCAAGCCATGCCATTGAATAACTAACTATAATGTAGCACATCTGCTCTGCTGAGTAGAGATACAGACACAAACAGTTGACTGCAGTGAGAACAGAACCCCTACCTACCTAAGTACACATAGTATAGAACACGGTACTATATGCAAGCACCACAGCACAAGTCTTACTTCTACATTGCTGCAGGTCAATTTCAGTGGATGATATGATCAGTGTATGTTGGAAAGAAGAAGGAGGAAGGCCTGTCTGAAATGGATGTGTAGGCAGGTGCAAGTATCAAAGTACTGACAAGATATGCCATTTCAGAAGTAACTGTAGGATAGCACACCTACTCTACTGAGTAGACACACACGCACACATACACACCAAACACACACACACACACACACACACACACACACACACACACACACACACACACATGCGTTGACTGCAGTGAGAACAGAACCCCTACCTAATTGCAAAGACAATAGAACACAGTACTTTACGCCAGCACCATGACACAAGTCTGACCTTATATTGCTGCAGATCAGCTTACAGTGGATTACATCAGTAGTGCATGTTAGAGAGAAGAAGGTGGGAGGCCTGCCTGAAATAGATGTGTAGGCAGCTTCAAGTATCAAAATACTGGCAAGCCATGCCATTGGAGAAGTAACTGTAGCATAGGGCATCTACTCTGATGAGTAGACACACACACACACACACACACACACACACACACACACACACACACACACACACACACACACACACACACACACACACACACACACACACACACACACACACACACACACACACACACACACACACACACACACACACAAACACACACCATATTGACTGCAGTGAAAACAGAATCCCTACCTCTTTAAGTGCACAGACTATAGAACACAGTATTCTATGCAAGCACCATGGCACAAGTCTGACTTTTATATTGCTGCGGGTCAACTTATAGTGGGTGACATTAGCAGTGCATGTTGGAGAGAAGAAGGTGGGAGACCTACCTGGAATGGATGTGTAGGCAGGTGAAAGCATCAAAATACTGTCAATTTATGGGATTGGTGTGGTAAATGCAGGATACACACTTGTACTTCTGGCTAGACACACACACATACATACACAGTTGACTACAATGAGAACAGAACCCCTACCTATCTAAGTACACAGACTACAGAACTTGGTACTTTACACAAGTGCCATGGCAGAAGTCTGACTTTTACATGGCTGCAGGTCAACTTATATTAGATGACATTAGCAAACCATGTGAAAGACAAGAGATTGTGAAGCCTGCATAGGTACATAGATTTATAGGATCATATGATGCCAGTAGCCTAACAGTACTAGGGTATGGAGAAGCCTAGATATGTAAAAACACAAGTACCGTTATTGAGCATAGTTGGATGTTTGAGTTTAGCAGACCAAGGTTGTCAGCACCACTGACTGGTCCTGTCCATGAAGGAGCACACAACATTATATATTAGACTTTGTAGTGTGATTGATATATGTGTGTAATAAATACTGAGCCCCTAGGGCTGTACTGCTTGGGGGGGATAACACATGTATGTATTGTGAATATATGATGTATACTCAGAATGTACCCTGAATTTGCAATGTTTCCACATGTAGTTTTATGTTATACAAAGGAAATGGACAATACACACCAATAAGAAAGCATCATATATACAGTTCCATAGTGCAGTCAGCAGTGAATTTGTGCAATGGTTAACAAAGTATACATGCATGTGAATTACACTTGTTTGTGCATAGGTAAGTGGTGTGCAAATGTGAGCCGCATTGCTAATACCTGACAAGTAGAATGCAACAGTGGCAAGCTATTTCATGTACAGGCAGTTGTGTATGTGTTTTTTTTTTCAAAAGTTATAGCCGTGCCAGTCAAGATAGCAGGAATACATTCACAGGACTGTACTATACAGTATACCCACAGTCATACATTTGATCATAAATATAATAATACATAGATTACCCCATCAGTAAAAATAATACTATATGGAATATAATGTATTCAAACCGAGGACCATGTGTATGGCAGTTCTACACTTGCACCTGTTGTCACAAGAACATTCATGAAACAGTTGTCTATGTTGCACTTCATTGCTGTATACTGCGGTGTCACAGCAGTAAAAGAAAGGTTGCACACTCTGTACTAGAACCCAGTACCATCGGTACTCCAGGCTGGGTTTTTACAGTGGCCAAGGGCATTAATTGAATGTATATCTATTTACTATTTTGGCCATCTGCTTCCTAGGTGGTCCACTGCACTTTGCACAAACCAAATAAACACAGCCATTAACTGCTTCCGCTGTTTGTGCTATGCTGCACATCATACAAAAAGTGTAATTAAAAATTAGAAAAATAAGAAAGAAAAACTTACTAACACAAATAAGTAATGGACACATATAAGTAAAATAAGTGTCTTCTGTCACATGCTAAGGTACTTTCTGTACAAATCCACAACTATTTACAATATTACTGCACCATGTTAAGATATACAAGGATATACTATATTATTATTATTAATGAATACATTCTAGGTCAGGACTTACCTTGCAAATGCAGCAGTTGACACAATTTTATTTCAGGCCAAGAATTTCCTTGTCTCTACTCCCGTGATATTGAAGTACGTAGGAAAAAACAGAATGTAGGTTACATGGATCCTTTATAGCTTGTTGAATAGCTCCATTGTACTGAAAATCACCTGCTTATGCTGCAATTAACACCTATGAAAAACATCTGCTGCTTTACTGAATGTATCAGTTCCATTGGTGCTCATTAGTATGTGATGTGCATCCATACACCTCTGCATGCACAGACACTGAAATAAGATAACCACAGCTGATCTTGTTATTACTTTCCTCCATGCCTGTGATATCACACAAATATGCAGCTCAAAAATTGGAGGAAAGGTTGCAGGCTCTGTACTAGAACCCAGAGCCTTCTATATTCTAGCCACATGCTGCCACAGGAATAGCTGTGTAATGTGCATTGAGAAACATGCCATTCATTCATCCATTTCCCGTAGTTGCTCTAAGTTCCACATCTTGCAAACAATGACAAAAGTTAAAAAGAAATTTTGACTTAAAGCGGACAGAGACAATACATTTTAACAAACAATAAAGAGGATGAATCAGAACTTGTGAAATATGCACTGCTTGCATGTACTTTTATACTACACAGGCCTACATGTGCTGTATTACTTACAAAGGTATACAGCACATGTATGCACTGCTTACATGTACTTTTACACATCACAGGCCTACATGTGCTGTATACCTTTGTAAGTATTACCTGTCACACCCCTTCCGATGTCATCATTCACTGTTGCCATGCATTCAACACAAACACTGTGGAAGTGCCTGACAAAAAGCAAACATCCCTACATGGTTACAACTTTTTGGAATTCAGCAGTTCTAATGAGCTTTGACCTCATTTGCATCTTCACTATGCTGCCATCCCTGAATCTACATGGTTGATAGGGAGGGTATTACTGAGGTACACATCTGCACACAGGAATGCAAGTTTTGAATAGTATGTCTCATGGGGTTTACACTTTTAGCTGTCTACATTAGTTACAAGTACATTGTTCATTTGTGGGTGGAAGTACGGAGCTGCATCTATGTCATAACACTTAAAAAGGAATTGTTGCTATTGTTAATATAATTTTCTAGTATCCAACATGTCTGATAATGTCATAATCTGTGTGGGGTTACATGTTACAGTCTATTCTGTACAAATCTATCAACTTTTACTTGCTGTTGTTTCCATGTAGACTCCTTTCCGTGACTGTATTTGGAAAAATTTAAAATAAATGGCCAACATGAACATGGAGTCTACACGGTTGTTTGCTGCTTGTAGAATTGCCCCACCATGTTAATTTGCTTCATTAACATGCAATTCAGCTACTTATGCTGTAATTTGCATGCCACAGAAGTTTCTGTGTTTGCATGTGAATATGCATCGCTACACAGACTTTACTGAATCTAAAATTCTTTGCGCCCATGTGCACATAGTGCCGTGAAGTGCACATAGGAAAAAATGATTGTGTAGGCTTTATTGAATCCTCCCAGTGCCCATCCGTATGATCAAAATGCAGAACTTAAACAATGAAGCATTTGGGCACATCTTGTTCTCAGATGCATTAGGTAACTGCATGCTTTCTTCATGACTAAATAAAAGAGTAATTTTACCCCATCTTGTCAATATTTGTTTTCCTCATGTTTACTGCCAAAAACTCCTACCTGTCATAACTTGGTTTCTGACCTTCCTGCCGGCATATCCCTGCTAAAGTCTTTAGACATTTTTCATAGTGTTTCTGATATAACTGCAAAATTATTTAGGTGTGATTCTGGGAATTTTCATGCTTCTGAGTTTTTTTAATGTGACTGCATATTTCCACATTGGTGATAGGCAGCAATTATTTGGATGAGCTATGTGGTACACATCTCATTGCAACATGAACTGTAGTAATTACTATTTTTTGTATCTTTCCTTTAGCCTTAAATGATCTGATAGAGGTGGACTCATGATTTCAGGATTTTGTTTTATTTAATGGCTTTTTGGCTATGTCTTCTCTCTCCTAAATAGTACGCTGTGTATCCACAAAATGAGATTATAATGTCTTACCCTCTCCAACATCCTCCTGTAGGACTTTGTTTTTTATTCACTTAGAATGGCAGTATTCTGATTTGCTGCTTTCCTTCATAATCTTTGATCAAGATGTCATTAACAGTAGTACAATCACTCTCACAGTTCTGTGCTCTTAGCATTATTGTACAGGCATTATAATGAGATTTTTCTTCAGGTAACTGCATAAAATGCTGAAATTAAATTACTTTTTTAAATAATAATACTTAGAATAAGGTCATCCTTCAGGTGCTCCTCCCAGCTTTATACTTTATTCAGCTACAGTACCACTTTTGATTCCAGTCCCAACTTCGTAATCATCTATAACAACAGTACTGGTTTAGTTTTTAGTTCTCCATGGTAAGCCTGCCACAAAAGCAACTTATTAGGTAGGGTTATGGACCCAGTGGATGGGAAAGATTTCAGGGCTATGAGATGTCAAGACTACAAAAACATTGAAAGCTAGTAAAACACTTTGCACTCCTATGTTTTTTTTTCTTTTTCTTTTAATCTGGTAATACATGGAGCATATAAAGCTCCATTCACAGCAAAGAAGTATGATCAGTTTTCACTGATCATTACCCCTATTATGTGGTCTGGACATAGAAAGGTGAATTTGTTGTCATCCATGTCTCAAACACATAAGTTAGTTATACTCTGAACAGAATCATCTATGTTTCAATAAATTATCCTGTGGGTTAAAACAATTCTTTTAAATTACTTGTCCTTTATATCCCCCCCAAAAAGTAAATTTTATAAAAGATACTTTGTTCTTGTATATTATGTAACAATCGAGAAGTAATCTCTGCAGAAGATAAAAAAGTTTGATTGGACCTGTCCTACTTTTTCCATTGACCTATTAATTTTACAAGGCTTAAATGAGGTAATTACCCTTCTAGTTCAAATTGATAACATTTCAAATAGAGGTAGCAAATTACACTGTGACATCCCTCCTCTGAGCCAGTAATCAAGGAGCCTCAAGCCTCACCACTGATACAGTGGGGAATGTTCACTTAGAACAAAAATGGATACACACAGTATTTTCAGATGCAGATCTCTGCACCAAGCACAATTTCCCTTAACAGCACAGAGGGAGCACACTCCAGTCCTGGGGATGGACTTCCTCTCCAGGCCCCAAATAAGACTCTCTCTTTCTCTCTGTAGAAATAAGTGCTCTGTGTCCCTATTCCAAGTAGTTGATGCACACATTTGATTTTCACACACAAACATACCTGCAAAAGGCTGGCACATGTTTACCTGATATGCCACCTACACCCAGACAATAAGATAGATTCACTGCCACCAGCCAGTTACTTTAAGGCTCTTACCAGGGTACCCAACTACTCTTAGTAAAATTAATACTTATACAAATGGTAGTGTTAACCAATTGGCAAGACTTTGAGGATCATGATGCTACAGTGCCACTAAATAAATGCAAGTATTCCCAAGGGTTAAAATATTTTCTAAAAGACCAGCCATGATGAAAGGTTTAGATATATTTCATAATAAATAATAGAAAAAACATGAGAATACTGAGTATCTATTTACAATAAACACCAGAGTTTCAATTCACATGAAATATAAAAATAAATAACACAGATGGAAAGATTCAGACAGATATAGAAAAACAATACTTTTAACCTCACTATATTTTCTTAACTGACTGGAGAATTACTGCTCTCTAGGTAAATTACTTACTAAAGCAAGGCAAGATGTTGTGGGTGAGTGGTCTTGTCAGTTCCAAAACAGAGTGTCGACATGTGTTCTGTCACATCTCTCATTAGTATCTAAATACAATTTCAGTGCTGGCTACAGAATGACATCACATCTGGTCACCTGATTCTGTAGTTCCCACTCTACCCCGTCACTAGCAGCTGAGCCATGATCTGGCACAGATGTGTCACAATACACACCTAGAAATTTGCTAAGGCTTATTCCATCATCTAGATACTGTAAAACAATTCCAACCCTTTCATCCTTCCTGCAGAGACTAACCAGCCATTCTCTGGCACCCCAGGGTAGCAATTAGTTCACCACTAAGGGCAGTAAGAGCAGGATCCCAGCACAGATATTGCATCTCTGGCTGTATTCAGGCCTTTGAGATAAAACACTACGGCCTAAACCGAGTCATTTAATTCCAAACTATTTTTCTTAAGGTTGGTGGGGCTGAGTTTAACCCCTTTTCTTCTAGCATCCTCTGTTAATATATAAACATTTCATCAGTTATAATACAGTGTGACAAACAGGTATATTTCTTTTCTGTCCAGCAGGACCTGCTGTTGATACATTTTTAACACAAATAATTGTACATATACATTTTTAACACAAGCATCTGTACAAATCAGTTTGATATTCAAATGACATAAAATTCTTTACAAAACTCCAGCTAGTTATGCTGGCATATGTTACACATGCATTGCCCTACTCTATCTGGCATAGCTGGCAGTGCCTCACATCATCACATACACTGTGAACTACTTTCTCAGATGTACCCAAAAACTAGCTTACACATTCTCCTAAAAATAAATTCTAGGGTACCAAACTTGCTGGATATACTTGGGATGAATGGTTAGGATTAAAAAGGCTCCTGTGGTTGTTACCTAGTATATACCTGTGAACCTATCAGTACAAATATGCCCAAAAGGATAGAATATAAGACTATTAAAAAGACAGTCCTTAAATCAACTCATCCTTGAAACTGCTTGGTGGTGCCTAAGCCATGTCCACAGTATTAAAGACACTGTGACCTACTTCAGCATCAGTGTAACATGCATCTGATACACACTGTTTCCATTCAAATGTTTATATTGATGTCATCTAAAATGGAGCAAAGACAAGAAGGTGTTTTTCAATTATATCAAAAAGCCAGAAAATTAAACAGGAACATAGTGATTGGAGCTGAGTTTCAGTAAATACTGTTTTAATATCTGATTGTCAAGTAATAGGTATTCTGACAGACAAATTTAGCTCCACTTTAAAAAAAAAAGTCCAAAGCTAAAAGTACTACCCCTTCTGTACTAAGAATAACCCCCATCCTAAAAGATGATATAATTACATTAAAAACAGTTTAAAAGTAGTAGCTGCATGAAATTTGACAATCTGTATGTTTGTGTGTGTGCCTGTGTGTGTGCGTGTGTGTGTGTGTGTGTGTGTGTGTGTGTGTGCGAGCGCGCATGTGTGTATGTGTGTGCGTGCGCGCGTGTGAGTGTGTGTGTGTGTGTGTGTGTGTGTGTGTGTATATATATATGTGTATGTGTATATATATATATATATATATATATATATATATATATATATAAAATAATAATATATATATATATATATATATATATATATATATATATATATATATATATATTTTTTTTTTTTTTTTTCTCTTTAGCTTGTTACCTACATCCCTGATTTCTGGCTTGGGAAACAGGTTACCATATGTTTTCCTTGCAGATACCTGTGAGATATGTACAAGTTTAATGGGATATTGAGTCACAGGTGAAAACTGAATTACATGGGCTTGCCTGTTTTTTTGCCTGTTTCTGTTTATGAAGCTGGGCTAGGATTAGTAAAATGCCTAACCCCCTCCAAGCCTTATGTGTTCTTGACTCTGTGTAATGACCCAGTATGGGGAGTGTATCTTGTAGCAGGGGTTTTATGCTGGCAATAGACTGTGTCTTTACTCTTGGTTATCCAGCAGAGGTTCCTGTAGTTTGAATGTACTTACTGCAGGTTCATTTTAAAAGATCTTGAGGATTTCAGTATGTGCTCTTGAAGGAGTATCTATGTGCTCATTAGTGGTATTGTCTGCAGTTCTAGTGGAAAGTTGCATCAGTTACAGATATTAAGTAATATAAGTGAAGAAATGTTCCCAATGTGCACACTACAGTTTTAACACTGCTTAAGTTAATGACATCTATGATGTTTTTAAGGTACTTTCTTATGGTGCCTGTATATTTCTAGACTGCTATCTGTTTCTGAACTGGGACTTAGCAAAACTGTGTCACTCCCTTTTACAGTGGCTATTTGAATTGCATGGCAAATAAGTCATACATCTACTGAATTTTTCAGTTAGTAAGTTCCCTTTGAAAATGGAGGAAGCAATTTGCTATCAAAATAACTAAAACTTGCCATTTGATTTTGTGGCCAGCTTGCATATAAAATGTTTACCTAGCCTTTCCCCAGTATGTTTTTTAGCTATTCTTCCTGACTCCCTCACTTTCTCCAGTTTTAATTGGGATTCTCTTGTCCCCTAGATCATTTCTGCTTCCTTGTGTTTCATGAATTCTATGCATTTTCCTGGGTCTGAGGATGTATGCCTTCCTCCAGACACTACCTGGATGGAGTCTGCATGACTGCACGAGTCTTCTTTAGTTAGGCTTTTTCTCCCCTTCATAAGTACATGCTATTTAGGTCAACCGGCTACTTTAAACTCATCCAAGGTCTCCTGAAAGGACCCACTGACTCACTGTCATTAACTTGAGTAAAAAGTGAGATAAATTAATTTCTCACAACCTTAACTTAGTTAGGCCCACTGGATAAATGACTTACTTAGAGCCATAGAGGATACAGATGAAGACTAAGAAGATGAAACTCAGAAGTACAGGATGAAACTTAAGATTATCACTATTCAGTGGACACTTCTTACCAAACAGTTATTTATTTCTTGTCCTGTGATCCCCTATTCCTTCATATATAAGCCTGGGAAAGAGGTGGGGCAGCGCATGAGAAATCACATTATGTATAATATTCTCTGGATAGGAGATGATAATAAAGTGCGAAGTTTAAGGAAGCTTAAGGAGTGGTTTACCACTGGAAAGTTAATGTGATTGACAAGACCAGCTGTTTATGTATATGAGCAATGGCGGATTTAGAAATTTACAAAAGAAGAGGTGCACTTTGCATGTTAGATATTAACACCAGGCCAGGATTTATAAATGGGCAACACATCACTCAATCATGTTCTCAGTATATTTATACAGTGTGTTATGCCACAGTCTCACTGAAGAAGGTACCACGCAAATGTGACATGCCTCGAGTCTAATGCAAATTAGCCATGTACTCTACACTGCAGATTTCCATTGGCATCAGAACAGCACAGAAGAATGATTCATAAAATATCTCTACCACTCTACGTGGGATCTAAATTGGGGCTGTTAGAACTGCAGAGAGTAAGTACTGTGAAGCCACATGTGTGTGTGTGTGTGTGTGTATGCGTGTGTGTGTCTGCATGATTTTGTGTGTGTGTGTGTGTGTGTGTGTGTGTGTGTGTGTGTGTGTATGTGTGTGTCTTAGTAAGTGCCTGTACAGCTGCATTGTGTGGGCTGATTAGGGCAACGTTACCATGGTTAGCTCTAATCTAACTAATGTTTAGTTCATAGACATGATACTGAGCTGTTAATGAGATGCTATTTAGTATGGCTTTATCTTGTCTCTGAATTGCTACATATTGCTGCTGTGCTACTAGGCTCAGCGACATTGCCAGATAGTGCTGTTGGTGAGATGTGTACAAATCCCAAGGTTGTTTTGTCTTGTCTCATTTTGTCAAGTCATTTAGTGTCAGATATGTTTTGGTGAAGTCTTGTATTGATGACTTTACACTGCATTGTCAACTGTTTGCTGCAGATCCGTTTTGTCTAATACTAGTACAAAGGACAGGTAACATGAAGTAAAGAGAAAAGGCATAATTGTATGCAGGACAAAACGTTAGAAAGATTAAGGTATAAATCCAGAAAAATGTCAGAGTTGCTAAAGCTGCAAATTTAGTTAGTTTAGTGGATGCACATGTTTTAGAGGGTCATATTTCACAACTGAATGAATTTACATTTTATGTCCCTGAGGTCCCATAATGCAAAGAGGGGACAATCTCAAAAATTGCTTTAAACTGAATTGAAGCAAAGTGTAGTTTCAGGTTTAACACTCTACATCCTGGATGTCTAAATTCTGATTTTAAATGTCAGATTTTAATAAGCTAGTTAGCCAAAATGATTAAACAATCTGTATAGAAGCTAAAATAATTAAACAATCTGTATAGATTCTTAGAAGTACACAAAGTGGCTTTATATAGAATTTTTGGGAGTTAGAGAATTCATGTTTTCTTATTAACAACAAACACACATTATTTTAGTTCATTTTAATTGATGGCATTAACCTTGCAGTTTTATTGGCTGTCTGATGATGTTTTAAGTTTTGTCAAATACTGAGCAATGTTTTGCCCCAAGAAAGCAGTGATGTACTGAAGGGTTAGGGACACGTATTAATGAACAGTCTTTCGGAATTTAGAAACATTTGAATTCTTCAATTGTACTACAAGACTTTATGCTACAGCTGGTTTGTGTGGTTCATCTGAACAACAGAGAAGTTAGCCTGATATCTGTGGCCAGGGATGTGATGAAGTCAATACTAAGATAAAGGCTTGAGACTTTTTTAGAGGTCACCCAGTTTCAGCAGCCAATCCAAGATGGCTTCACTGAGAAAAACACTGTCAGTCAATCTTTCTGCAGCTCCTTCATTGAGTAACAGCAGAGATTGATGAGGGAGTGCAAATTAGTCTGTTTAGGCTTCAGTTAAGACATTTGACTTGTTCTGTATGGGCTTCTGTTAAGATGTTTGACTTGTTATCACACTGAAGGCTACTTACTAAGTCGAAAGCCCTATTGGTGGGGTCAAAACATATCACATGGGTGTGGAAATAGCTGCATGGAAGAACTCAGATAGCAATGGCTAGGATAAGGCTGTGAGGTGTGAGGGAAGTGACCAGTGGACAGCAACATGATTCAGAATTGTGTCCCTTACTGTTGTACATATTTGCCACTAATATGCTGAAAGAGGCAGTGTAATAAGCTGAATCAGTCTGCAGATGACAGAAACATCTGAATCATAGCCCTGAATGTGCTGGGGCAGCCTAAAAATGGATCTATAAACCTCCTATATGTTGTCAGAGAGGTTCAACATTCAATGTAGTTTGTCCACAAAACTCAAAATCTCAGAAGAGGTTATCTAAGAGTTTGCATCCAATGGTTAATAAAGCTCAGGGCAGTTAGCAGCAAGGTTCTGCATTTTAGACACAAACCTCAAAAATCACATACAAGTTAAAGGATTGCAATAAGGAAAATATGGCAGCTAAAAGACTTAGGAGTGATAATTGAGCCAGCCATGAACTGCCATCATGCTTAAGTAATGAACAGCTAAGACATGTTGGTATGTATTCTCTGGGACACAGATTCCAATGATAGATGAGTTATAATTTACTCTCAAACATGGTAATGAGACCATAGCTAGCATATTGTGCAATTTCAGGAGACCCTTCAAGGTCAAGGATGTGGGACAACTGTAAAGCTTCTAGAGGAAGGCCACAGTGATTATTGGAGGGGAAGCTGACAGAAAGTAGAAAGAAAGTGTCTGGAATTAATAAACTTGCATTCATTAGACACTAAGAGCGAGAGAAGGCATATGACACAGGTATACAGAATGCTACATGGGATGATGAAAGGTTGGAAATGAAGCAGGAAGGAGCCATAAAATACAGCTCGGGGGGGGGGTACTTGTTTTAACCTGAGCCTCCTGAGAAAGTACTTTTTTTTGTTGCTGATAAAAGTGTCAGAGTTCTTGGACCATGGAGCAGACTCCTGAGGAGGTAATGGCTTATGAATTCACTGCAGCCTTTCAAAATGGCATAAGATAACTGGAAAATATTTGAAAACCCAGGTTGAGAGGAGTCAGCAGCTACATAAATTCATCCACATGGGTAAACTATGTAGTTGAGTTATATCTCCATGTGTTTTCACATTATGCTTCACAATAGAAAAACTCTCCACAGGTGCTTTTCAGCATAACACCTCCTAAGACTGGAAAGGCCTGCTCAGTTGTGGTTTCATGCTCCCTGCATCATATCCTCTTTACACACAAAGGGACAAAAAAGTCTCTGTTAGCATCTTTTTGATGTAGAAGCAAAAATAAATGCTAAAAGACGAAAACACTCTGTAAATAAGTAACCTGAAGTGATTCCACAACACAGCAGCCACTTCTTGAAGTACTGCCAATGTCTTCTTTCTAGGTGGGAAAGGTATTTCCTGAATAAAAGTCCTTCAGCTGACAGCTTTTATTTTTGTTTTAATTATATGTGAAAATAAATATAACATTAATATTTCATAATGTGACTATAATACACAGAAACAGACCTTTAACCACTAGTGGAATTGCCAGGGCTTGTCACGAGCAGCAGAGAGAATGAACAGAGTACTTACTGTAATACGCAGCTTACATATTCACTTCCCTACAAATCCTACATCAGATGACAAGCTTATGCATTCCTCTGCACTCGATTATGCAGTTTTTAGTTCATAGATAGCTTAGTGAGTCATGACATTCTTGGGTATGATGTACTGAATCTTTTAACCTGAGGTTTGATTCCTTCAGCCTACTTTTGCCTACTGGTTAAATCTGCCCAAATTATTTAAACAAGCAGTACTTATGGGTTGTCACTTAAAAAACAAGAGTTAAATGTGCCTAGTATTTTTTTTGTTTAATAAACAAAAAGACAAGAATATAAAGTATTTTTGTGTAAACCCACAAGGTTTAAGTATCTCTTTTGTGTCATCATGAGATTGTTGAAAGGCTTTACTATTGCTGCTGTATGACTTTCCGCATTCCACTTATTCAGGCCAGTCCTCCTGTGTTGCCACAGAAAATTACATTTCCACAGAGTGGGCCTACTTGATTAATAAACAGTAAACCTAAAACATTGTTGTAAGTAAGTGCATTGCAGTGTGTTCAAAGTCAGCCAGCATGTAAATGCAGACTGAGGAATTAAACCTAGGGGTATATGATATACTGCCAAATCACAGCAACTGTCAAATGTATACTGTTGTTATACAAGATATTTTGTCATGTCATAAAGCTAGTTTAATATAATTTAATAAGTCAGAGAAATGAATTATCCTAATAAGATAAATCATTTAGAGATCTACTAAGCATAGCATTTTACTCCAATTTTACACAATATATAAATGGCAGTATTAAACAGAAAAGAAAAAAAGAAACAATATGGCAATACAGGCTCACACAAACTTGTGGAAGTGGTCAATGAAGGTAATTAACTGTCCTTACTGTCTGCATGTTACCTTGGTATGCCAAAGTTATGACCATCATTTTCATTTCAATAACTTTTTTCAAATTGCTTAAAACTCAGCAAAAATGTACACAACACAGGTGGCGAATTCTAGTGTCAGTGGCAAATTGTTAACCTAACTCCTGTATACAATATTTAATTTATTTTATTTATTTATTGGCATTTGTTTAACGCGAAAGTCCATTGGGCCAAAGTGAGCCCATTTTCAGTGGAGGCCCGGGGAGAAAAGCTCCAAAGTAACAATAAGAATTACACAACATTTCAAAACAAATTTAACAAAGAAGAAATTTATATAAAATTATAGAGAATAGTTAAAAGTGACATAAACAATATATTAACAGCAGAGTTAAGTATGGCCATAGTACAGGCAAAGTAAGCATTGCATGATGCAAACCAAAACATGACATAATACAAGACAAAACAAATGGTTCGTTATTATACAGCACACACACACACACACACACACACACACACACACACACACACACACACACACACACACACACACACACACACACACACACTTTCATACATTCATACATACACACACACACACATAAAGACACAAACTCTAAATCAGCCCTACTACCTGATTGTGCATGCACACACACACATACACACACACACACACACACACACACACACACACACACACACACACACACACACACACACATAAAGACACAAACTCTAAATCAGCCCTACTACCTGATTGTGCACGCACACACACACACACACACACACACACACACACACACACACACACACACACACACACACACACACACACCTGTGACCAGTCATTGTTCTATGTACACTCACAAATGCAACTACATACATACACACATGCACATGTACACACCCACAGCCACTACTTGTCTGCTAAACTGCCCAGCACTTACCTCTAAAATGATCTCAGACATAGAAAGTAATGGGTGAAAGTGAACTTTTAGTGAGTTATTTGTTGGCTGTGATAAGTTTTGCAGCTGACAGATTCTCTCAATTTCTTGGCTGCATAAATGCCTTTCTGCAAACACCTCTGAGGGACAGCACATGGCTAATTATAGGCAGCTTCCCCAGAATGTCTCATTAGCATGTAGCTTGGATGAGGAGACAGTCCACACTAGTGCTTCTAAAGAATGTGTAGAATCACTGAGAGGGCCTACCTCTAAATTTGAAAGATCTATCACCAGTGGAAAAATGGTCATGTTAAAGCTTACCCACTGATGGTTGTCCTTTCTGAATCCTATAAGCATGCACCTCTAGATGCAGCCATACCTCTCAACCTCTCAGTGAAAGAATTCTGGGCAAAGCAAAAAATAATGGTGGGGGTGGGGGCAAAGGACCAAAATCAAGGACAGATTTGAACTATTGCTCTTAGAAACTTAGAAAATTGCTACAATAATATGTTTTGCATTAGCATACATTTTCTGGAGGATGTGAAGTCTGAAACTCAAATGTCTGTAATTATTCACTGACTTCAGTCCTCAATGATTTTCTGGAAAACTCCCAAGTTTTAGAAGGCAAAGACCAAAATATGGCACAAAAACTGGGCATTCAGCAAATATCTGTTCATTTAAGAGGTTTGCAGCCCTGGGGGCAATTATTTGCCAGCTGTAGCTGGAAAGTCACTTTAACAAACATACATGCTGGTTTATATCTGGCTTCTGTAAGCAGGACTTAGCAAAACAGCAGGGAGAAAACATAGGGCTGTTACTTTCCACACTTACTGCAAGTGCCCTGTTTCCATATCATACTGGACTTGAGTAAGCTGCGTCAGTATTTGATGAATATCTTTGTTTTTCCTTTCCTATTTCCCTGCCTATGGAGGGGGTTCCTACAAGGAAGTACGAGAGCGTGTGAAAAAGCACACCACTTCTACTCCAAAGAGCAATCTGAAGTTTGCATCACATCACCTACCTTTTATCACATCAAAACAGGAGATGGTTTTCTAAAATTTTTAAAAACTATCAGAAGTCACTTCATTTATTATTCCTTATTGCCAGAAAAAGGACATGATGGTACTCAAACTGGTTTCATAGCAGTCAAGACAAGAAGAGTATCTGGCAGACATGACTTTTATGCTCTGTATCAAGTCAGGACAACATACTGCCCTCTGCTGACAAGATTAAGACTTACACTATGGTAGTCTAGTTTAAACTGACACTGAATCACATAATACACAGCACTTGGCCTTTCAAAATGATGTAGCACATATCCTGCTTTTTACTGATTGCTAGACCGATAAATATAGTTTTTCCATGTCTACGTTTTTAAAATATTGACCTTATGTAAAATGTAGCAAGTTGTGTGTTTGATATGTAAAAATAAGAAGTATGGACACAAAAGTTGTCATTAACAAGAAATGCAAGCGCACCGTATAACGGACTTTCTAAATACACATCTGGCATTCAAAGAGAAATATCCTGTTAATGCTTATCTGTAACCATATCATGCCAAGATGTAAACATCTGAGTTAGTTAGTATCTCTTACTTCTGGCAGCAAGTTATCACATATTTCTCAGGGAAATAAAACATGCAAGGGATTGTTCACTGATTTTTGAATACAGTTGTCTCCATTTTATCTGCTGCATTCATCCACATTTTTTTTAAATTCCAGATCTCACTCACACTGTGCAGTAGTAATCAATATGGCACCCTTCACAAGCCCTCTTCCACAACTAGATAACTGCATTATTTTCAGGTGCAGCAGGCTGCCGACTTTCTTTTGGGGAGGTGTGTGTGTGTGTGTGTGTGTGTGTGTGTGTGTGGGGGGGCAATTTTGCTTAGAGGGAAAATGTCTTGCCAGGTCATCTGTGGAGATCTAAAGGCACTAAAGGGTAGCGTAGAAGTTGTCAGTTAAAGTCCAGCAAAATTATTAATCTTGTGCATGTCTATCACCCTTAAAGGGGGTCTGGTCTCTGCGCATTTCTTATTGAGGTAAGAAAACTGCCAGCAAACTCAGACTATATTATAATCACCAATGTCAGTGCAGATTGGCTAACATTAGATAGTCTGAATTGCAGCCATCTATTAGACAGGCATTGCCTTCTGTGTCTCATTAGTGTCACCAGTAAATTCTTCAAAAAAATTACTTCTGTTACTAGGCTTGACTGACTGCAGTGACTACACTCTTGGCATAGAAGTAAAAGTATCTGACTGTATCTCTCATGGCTCAGGTTTACATATTGGTTGGGCATCTGCAAATCAGAAATGCGGGATTAGATTGAGCAGCAGTGGTCCAGCTTTCTGATTATGGAAGGAGTGGCTTGCGCCACAGCTGTAGAAACCTTCCAAAGAGATGTGAGAAATTCTTGAAAGCTGCTAATATAGCAGTTATGCTCAACTATAAATGAAAATGCACAGGAATGTGCAAGTTACTACTGCTTCTTTGTGCATGTGCATGGGCCAAAAATATAAAGACCATTATACAACGACCCCCCCCATTAATAGTCCAACACGTGCACACCGATTGGTCAGCGTGCACATTGTAAATCAGACTTATACTAATGGAAAAAGGTCCGGTCACCTGAATTTTTTCCATTAGTATAAGTCTTTTTACAGCAACGGAGAAACGCAAGATCTCCATTGCTTTTTACACACTGTCTCGCTATGTTAAAGGAGTTTAACATAGTGAGACAGCTTTAAAAAAAGTAACAGAGATTTTCCTTTCCCTGTTGCTTTTTTTAAAGCTGTCTTGCTATGTTAAATGGATTTAACATAGTGAGACAGTTTGTAAAAAGTAACGGAGATCTTCTTTTCTCCGCTGCTTTTTTTAAAGCTGTCTCGCTATGTTAAATGGATTTAACATAGTGAAACAGTTTGTAAAAAGTAACGGAGATCTTCTTTTCTCCGCTGCTTTTTTAAAAGCTGTCTCACTATGTTAAATGGATTTAACATAGCGAGACAGCTTTTAAAAAAGCAACGGAGATTCTCCGTTACTTTTTTTAAAGCTGTCTTGCTATGTTAAACTCCTTTAACATAGTGAAACAGTTTGTAAAAAGCAACAGAGATCTTGCTTTCTCCGTTGCTTCCACCCACAGCTTTGATGTACTGCGTAAGCATACGCATGCACAGTACATCTGAACTGCCGCAGAATACCAGACAGATGTAGAAGGGCAGCAAAGAGGCATTATACAATGCCATTATTTAAGCAAAGTAAGCATTTTTTTTTTCTTAAATAATGTCATTGTATAATAGCAATAACCCACACCTGGGTGTGGGTAATGCTGGATTTACCCATGGTTGTCTTTGTTTGGCCACTCGGGCTTCGCCTTCGGGACCAAACCACACCAACCGTGGGTAAACCCAGCATTACCCACACCCAGGCGTGGGTTATTGCTATATTGACTAACTCTTCTCAGTTGTTTCTTCTGAGCATCTGAGCATGTGCAGTGGTTCATACCTCAAAAACTTACTTATCTTCATTATTAAACTGTCTTTGTGATTCCACTGTTTAATGGCACAACAGAAGATTACCATATTGATGCCTACTACTAAACCAGACAAGTCCTGCACAGCAAAAAATTAAAGATCATAGGTTCATAGTTTAGTACTAAGCTAACTGCCCTTGCGAGCCATTTTAAGCTTAGCCAATTACCCCTTGTTAGACTCAAACCCTGCACCTTGTGTTTGTAAGGCAAACACCTTAGCCATTAAGCCACCCTCCCAACCCCCTAATGGTTCCACTGGGGATCGAACCCAGGACCTTCTGCGTGTGAAGCAGACGTGATAACCACTACACTACAGAACCTACTGTATCACATATGCTACACTTAAGTGAGTCCTGATACAGCAACAAATAAGTTCACTGAATATATAAAAAATAGGGCGGAAATTAGTTATTCTCTTCTGTGGCAGGCCCATAACTCAGATGCAAACAAATTCCCTCCCTGCACCTGATACATATGTATATATTTAGTTAGCTTTGTTGACTAGGTTAGGCCGGCTGGGCAAATGCCTATTTTTAAAGGGGACCTGCATGACAGCAACAATGCACAAATGAATAATACATGTCAACATGTGAATTGTAGGCTATTATAACTGAAAAGCAAAGACTGTAATATTTTTTTACCATAAAATTCTAGGCTTTACAGAAACATGCATATACAGCAACAGTAAATAAACAATACAGTGTAGCATGTGAATTGTACTATAATCAGCTTTGATGTTGCACAACCTTGGGGTAGGTAATAATTGGTTATTACTTAAACAAAAGGCACTCACATGTACATTTGCACTAAAGATCATTATATAATATCCTTTCTGTCATTTTCCAAGTGTTGGAGAGGATAGTGATGGTTTAGCTTCCAGACTGCTTGATCAAATTTGACCAAAAGTTACAAGTGCATTGTCAGAATGTCCTTTCCTGCCAACTTAATATACTGTTCCATTCATCCTAGTCCAGCAGGAGTCAGCAATAACAAAAAGTTTAGAGGCAGCAACAATATCTGGGTATCGATTATAAAGGCTCCACTGAGGTAACATCATTGTTCACCGTAAAGCAGAACAAGCTAATTATCCATTAAAGCCAGAAAAGATATTCTGATCCTAGTCTCTTAATCAAATAAAATAATATCAGTGGTTATTCTTGACCTCCCTTTCAAATACAAGTTAATTAAATAAAAATGGCACAGTTGTTACTGTCTGGAGACCTCCGTCTTAAATTGGAAGTTGCCTATAACAAATTCAGCTCTGGTAACTAAATCATGGGATTCACTGTCCTCTATTTTGTCATTACTTAATGATAATAAAAACAACAGCCATAAGACCTTCACTATCATGGTAATAAGAAGAAAGCTTCCTTACTGTTTCAGTGGCTATCAAGCTGCCTGTCCACTGTCTTATATAGCATAGTTGCTGAGAACTCGCTGGCCTATTTGTTTCTCCTTGGGTTGAGAGTAGAGCATGGCTTATGTAACCCCTCAGAAATGCCCAGTTCTCATGATGTCAGCACTTTCATATGATCATTTCTAGCAGTAGTCTCTCCAAGATCTTCCCACACCAAACATGAGCAGCTTCATGCCGAGATAGGGCATGATTGTAGAGTTGCTGATATTGAGAACTGTTGACAACTATACTAAATACTTTGAACTAAGAGTTTAAATCAGCTC
Organism: Protopterus annectens; assembly: GCF_019279795.1. NCBI lineage: Eukaryota > Metazoa > Chordata > Ceratodontiformes > Protopteridae > Protopterus > Protopterus annectens. The sequence goes on from NC_056725.1 coordinate 769,548,930, forward strand.
TTTAAAAAGGACTGTAATTCATGATTTGGTAGTAATCAGTGACACTTTGGCTACATCTGAACTACTATTTGCATCTCAGCTGATCAGAACATAAAATATCCTTGTTTTATATATGCTTAACTGACTTTCAGCTACAGGCCAAATATCTGCATAATTATATCCTGAAGGTCCCTTTATATGAGAGCCATGACAAAACCCAAAGGTCTGGATGAAAGGTCAAACTATACAAATAACTGTCTAGCTAAAAAATTTGGAGACACAAGGCAGGAGTGCATATATTATGTCTGTGCATGATACGTAAACCAGAGATCCAACTTGCTTTTATACAGTCCAGAAAAGAAATACATTTATTAAATAATTTCATCACACTGAAAAAGTGATAGCCTTATACAGCATGCCATCTTTTGACAAAACTGTTCAATAGTTCAGAAACCTATACACCTGCTTAATGTAAAAGATGGACTCAGTCAAACTGCCAAAGATTTAGTCATGACAGTTAGGGAAAAAACACACTTACCTCTGGGCTTATGTGACTGCAGCCCATTGTATGTACATGTTCTTTTGAATTCCCTCTTTCAGACTTCGCATCCTTCAGAAAATGCATGTTAAAAATTGTTATTCAAGCAACTTCCTAAGTTGATTAGAGCAATGTTTAAAATCTGTCCCTATTTTAGGCTCGTGTCCCCCAATTATTTAAAATTTTGACCAGATTTCTTGTGCTAAGATGTTGAGAGCTATGCAAGTTCAGACAACTTATGTTATTTAATAATACCCTTCATTATTTGATAATACCCTTCACTAAAGGCAGCATTTTAAAACAGGTTTCTTTTGTGTTACCCATTCCCACCAGGCTGATAACATAATGTTGCCATCATTATTTTCTTAGGCTCTTCTTAATCCACTTGCTAGAACTGCTGTTGCCCATTCCCAACTACTCTCTACCCTTCTCTATGCCTCCCCTTTATTAACCAATCTGAGCAAATCCAACCTTAGCAAGCTCTCTAGCTGTTATATCCACATTGCTCAGTTTGCCACAGACATGGCATTTAGGACACACCACTGTCATAACCTAAATCTTCTAGGGTGGCTTGAATTACCTAGCCTACTTCAATACAACCAGCTTATAGTGACATATAAAGTACTTAACCAACCTGAAAATACACCTGCACTTAAAAACATCATTAGTCCCTACAGTAACCTCAGTCCACTTCGCTCATCTAACAGACTGCTGGTTCAAACATTCAAAACCAATAACTCAGCTGGGGGCTCCCTGTTTGCCAACTCTGTGGGCAAAATTTGGAGCTCCCTTCTTGCCGACCTTACTCTAGTATCCTCACTAACTCAATTCAAAAAAGTCTCAGACAACATTTTAAGACACACTGGTTATGTCCTTGTTCTAATCCTGGCTAGCTCCTTTCTATAATTGTGTGCCAAACAATACTTTACACTGCATACAAGCTGTGACATAATTGTTAGTTTAGATACTTATATAAGTTTAATAATGATCGAATGTATAACTTGCTTGACTGAACAGAGTTTGAAACTGTTTGCAACATGTATTGATATTATGATTTTTCCTGTATTATTTTTTCTGTATGTTGTGTTTGGAGCTTTTCTCCCCGGGCTTCCGGTGAAAATGGACATGTATCCAGTCAGACTATCCCGGTCAACAAATGTAAAATAAAATAAATAAATAAACAACGCAAAATGTGCCTGTGGCAGTCAGAACACTTCTACATTGCAGGGTATCTATATTTATTGCATGTCCTTAAAAATTAAATCTGTCAGCTAATACCAAAAATAAAAGAGGTGGGAGGGTGGCCTAATGGTTAAGGTGTTTGCCTTATAAACACAAGATGCAGAGTTTGAGTTGCACAAGGATTAATTGGCTAGGTTTGCAAGGGCAGTTAGCTTAGTACTAACCTATGAAATCAGATAATTGGTGCTTGACTTTCACTACATCTTCTCATGTATTTTCTATGAACAGTATTAAATGAATTCCACATTTTGGACTACATGATAAAATAAATGCAACTGAATCACACATTTTAAGCAGAATTATACTATTATGTGTAGTGTTGCATTCATTGATTACTGCAATCTTAAAATGCTTGACTTTTCCTGAAGTACATTTTAAATCTATTACCTTCAGATTACATTCCCATTAATTTGCATACATCCTTAACAAAATGCTAGAATTATTCTAAATGAGTAAATACCGGTGTTTATACACTAATACATTTGCTAATATGCAGGACAAGAAATTCTGTATAAAACATGTATTTGTTCCCATTCCTACCTGATTTTAAAATTAACATCCAAATAGAAAAAAAATGTGCCTTAGGCTGTATTGCATTTTCTACTAGAATAAAGGTATAACTTCAGATGACAAATTTATTTTAAAACAGGCAATGGCAAGTTTTTTCCCTAAAGAAAAAGAATTCAGTTCATGCTTAAAATATCATGTGAAACATGTTTGTCTTTTCCAAATTCTCAAAAATACATTGCCTACTTTTTCCAAGACACATTTTTCCCTAATCTTAGAAAAAAAAACACTTCTTTCCATGTACATTTCATCAATGCCAACTCTGAAATAAAATGTCTTTTAATAAGTTCATAGGTACTTGCTAGGCTTTTGATCTATGAGGATCTTTATCTTATGAAGTCTAGCCTTACATTCCAATGGTAGCTTTTAGCCATTATATTTTTTCTTATGAGTATTGCAGAGATGGGAAAAATAAGAATATGTTGAAACATTTACATGTTTCCCCTCTCCATGAGGGACAGAGGTGCTAAACCAAGGATGAATTTGCACTTACGTATCCATTCCTCCAAATTACATTTGAAGAGTGTAAGAGAAGTACTTTTCTTTATGGGGAGTGGAAGGCAGTTCCATAGAGGTGGTATTCTCTGGGATATAAACCTATCCATCTAATATGTGCTATTTATTTCTCGAAAGAGATTGAGACTCTTTGAATGGGTGCAGTAGATCTGACAGGATAGAGTCTGCTAAGCTCTATATGCAAGACACAGGTTGCCTCTGTGGTACTGAAAAGAGGAGCAAGGCTTTGAGATGGTCTGCATAGCTTTTATGATTTAAGCTCTTAATTGTTTTACTGAGAAAGTGTAGTAATTCCAGTTTGACAAGTGCTAGACAGATCCATATGAAAAGGGGCATCATACTCACTGATCAGCCTAATGAGTGCCAAGGACAGTGGAACGATTACATCCCTGGGTCTGGACACAATACTTTTAGATATAATCTGTGCAATTAAAAGGGACTTCTTTACAATGGTGGATACATGGTGGCCTAAGGACAATTTGTTATCAACATAGATTTCCAATCTATAGCTTGCTATGTATTTTTACATAGTTATACTTCTAATAAAAGGTTATTTGTGTCTGTAGGAGTCCTTTGCATTTATTCAGCACTATGCAAATGAAAGGTTGTATTTCCTCTGTATGTTAGCTATATGAACCAATGACTATATTCTCAAAGCCCATTGAACCATTTAGTACCTCACATACATACTTACATATCCCTCCCCTCTTATAGGGACAGCTCCATCAGTATCCTCTCTATAGCACTATATGTATATAAGTGTGTGTGTGTGTGTGTATGTATATATATATATATATATATATATATATATATATATATATATATATATATATATGGATTCACTTTATATCCTCGAAATACTGAAATGTCGAAATTCAGTATTTCAAAGCTATAAAGTCGAATCTTTAAAACATAGAAAACTCAGAAGCGTGAAATTCAAAATCTCACACACCGGAGATTTTTAATTTAGTGCTATTACTGCATACACACACACCATCCTCACAAACACAAGCTCTCTACTACATAAAAGCAGGGGGGCAAGCTCCCATGCACCCTCCATGTGGGGGGCAAGCCCCCCCACCCCCCTATTTAGATATTCTAACTCCAAGGTCACACTACACACAAACACACACACAACACCACCACACAAGCTACATTCTGCTCGCACATACACACCACAGCAACAAAACACGCAAATACACACCACAGCCCCTACCCAAAACCCTTAACACACACACACACACACACACACACACACACACACACACACACACACACACACACACACACACACCCTACCCACCACACACACACACACACACACACACACACACACACACACACACACACACACACACACCACAGCCCCTACCCAAAACCCTTAACACACACACACACACACACACACACACACACACACACACACACACACACACACACACACACACACACACACACACACACACACACACACACACACACACACACACACACACACACACACACACACACACACACACACACACACACACACACACACACACACACTTACCTGAATCCATAACCACAGCAGGACCTCAGAAGCGCGAAATTCAAAACCTCTGGTATTCGAGGTTTTGAATTTCATGCTTTTGGGCTTTCGCTCTTTTTAGGATTCCACTTTATGGTTTCGAAATACTGAATTTCGACATTTCAGTATTTCAAACTTCTAAAGTGACTCCATATATATATATATATATATATATATATATATATATATATATATATTATGCACTTACTGTCATTTTTCTTTTGTGGTTGTAATATGCCATGGCGGTTGCATGTTCTGCTTTTATGTATTATTTTTGCACACCTTTCATGACTACATCCAGAACACCATTTCATAATTTGGCACAGCTCATAAATCCTGTCCAATATGGCACATTGTGCTATATAATCAGCCCCACTGTTTGTCACTGCATACTGTGCTTATGAATTATGTTTTTTTTTTTTTGCAGTAAATGTTTTACTTTTGCACACAGTAAAACTCCACAAACATGCCTTATGATACCATACAGCCGCAAAGTGTAAGTATGCATACACAATTACACACAATTCTGAACTGGTAGAGATAATTAAATCAATCAAAGATTTTTTAAATATAATTTTAAATTAATTTATTTTGTAATCAGTTGGGTAAACTGGCAATAAACTTGTAGAGGCCTATCTTACAAGGCTAAACAAAGGCAGGTTCTCAGGATGATTTCAACTGCATTCAAAGGACCATCCACAACTTTTCTACACAAAACAAAGGATATTAATGCTGATATTGTTCATTTCTGTTAAAGCCTTTATTCCTGGTACTACAGAAGAAACCAGTGAATGGAAATGTAGACCAAGAAGTGATTAGACAACGTGTTCCTGTCCAGACTTACAGTAGTACAGTGCAAAAGACTATCTCAAACCACATTAAATTTGGAAATAAGCAGGACAATGTCAAATATTCCTGCAGGTAATGATCCAGGGTCACATGGTCTAAATGCTAACCTACATAAGGCCTTTTCAGGCACATCATGTACTCCTGTGCAAGCATTATTCAACTATTTTCAAGATCATACAGAATCAGTTATTCTTTCCTTCTGTCAATGATCATTGTGTTAGAAAACTGGGTGAAGATTCTTTGCAAGTTTCCAACTACCAGTCTAGTTCCCTACTGATTGTAGATTTAAAGTATACACTAAAGTACTACCTGAACACCTGAAAATTATGTTACCGTCCCTTAGCCATTCCACACAAGTTGGATTCACCCAAGGACAGCCAAGGTCTGGCCATCACAGACTGCTCTGTGATTGTATGCAGGGACTCTGAGCAGTCCCATGCCCAGCAGTAGCAATCCTAATAGATCTGGGGAAGTTATATGATCCTGTCCATTGGCGCTATGTGTGGAAAGTTATTATTAAGATTGGATTCCCTCATGAGTTCTTTACAACTTTCCAGGCACTATACTAAGAATATATTTGTGTTATTAAACTTGTACTATGTTTGTATGATTGCATGAGGCAACTACACCTGCTGTGTTTTGCTGTTTGCTACTCTTTATTGTCATTTGTTATTCTTTTCATTGCTTACTGTTTGATGCTGTGTCATCTGACTTTAAATCTGTACTAACACTGACGATTGGAACAACTACCCACATGACTTTAATATGAATATGCTTAATGTGTATCTTTTCTGCTATGATCCTAATGAAGTAGTTATTTCTAATAAACTATTAAGAAAAGTAAGTAAACTGGTCATTTCTGGATACTTTTCAGCCATGATGCAAGCAGTAAGGCTAATGATAAATACACTAAATACGGGAGCAACTTAGTGCAGTCAGTCAACCTGCAAACTTTATGACGTGAGAGAGACCATAGTATGTTGAGAAACCCCATGCAAACATGAAGATAATATACAAAACTCAGCAAGGACAGTGACCTGACCTAAGATTAGTAGTGAACTGTAGACCCTAACACTGTGAAGTATTTTAGTACTGATTCACTGTGCCCTTAGTTTGTATACAGGAAAGCTGAATGACTTGCCATCAGCCAGCATGGGCAAATGTAGTATTAGATACAACTTTTATTCAGCAAGATTGATAAGCTCTTAAAACAGACTAAAGCTGTTAATTAGATCCTACTAATGTTGTAACAGTTGCTCTACTGAATTGTAAGTGTCTTTCTATACAGAGGACTGACACTAACATGTTTTAATATGGCCCAGGTACCTTACCTAAACTAATATTCAATAGTGTGAGACCTGAAACTAAGAATCTTTAAGCATGATGTATAAGAAGTAATAGTGAGCTGTGAGAGCCACTGTCATGCATTAAAAGTCTTCTTTGCAGGAGAGGCAAGCCTCCACTTACTTATACATACTAACTAAAAGAAAAAGTAATTCTCCCACATTACCTCAGTTATGGTCATAGTAATTCATCTTACTGTATTTAAATTTTCTCAGTTTCAAGGAGTGTACTTAGCATCTTTACACTTATATCAGGAACCCAATGGCCCAAGATGAAGCCAAAGTGGGTACATTTACCACTTCAGTTAGCCGCAATTGTAATTGAAAAATAATGAGTTGCTATCAGTAAGTAGTCACTTCATCTTCCTCCAAATGTGCATTTGTTTCAAAAGCCATAGCGTTCCTTTGTGTCTAGTGCCTTGCTTCTTTGCCATGATATTTATACATATACATGATATATATATACGTATATATGGGGTCTATATCATTAAATCAAAAGTTCAAAAGTTCAAAAGACTGAAACCCTAACTATGAAAAACTCCAAATATTGAAAACATTTTTAATGCAGGGGGCTGTGTCCTCTCCCACCACATCCCCTGCTAATTGTATATACCAACTCTGAGATCGCACAACAGTGGAGAAAGTGCAAATTCCCATTTTCAATATTTTGAGTTTTTGATATTTTGGTTTTCAGTCTTTTGTACGTTTGGTCTTATAAGATAGACCCATGGAAGTGAACATTGCATTTGTTAATAAAATGTGTAAAATGTAACTGTATAGGTGCCAGACTTGGTATAGCATTACTATGCCCTGCAGTCAAATTGTTTGTGTCTTTCAGCTTTTCTGGTTAGGGGTTGCCACAGCGGAACTCCGGTCCGCTAATGACTGGCAGTTGATTTTTACATACTGGCTTGCCAGGCCTGATGCACAACCTAAAACAAAGGTACGCCCATCCACGCATGTCTCCACGCAGAAAACGCTCTAGCTGAGAATTGAACCGGACAGCGTCTTACTGTGAGGCGACAACTCTACCGCAGCACCACTACCACGGGTCTATGCCCTGCAGTCAAATACAATGCCTAAACCTACATTTTCTAGTCAGTAGCAATATGTTACAGCTGCTTAATGCACTTCTCCAGATTGCCTTACTATGCATGTAAATGAAGCTGGCATATGCTATATAACCTTTGTATGCAATAAGTCACTTAGAAGTACATGTGGTAAAGACATTAATGCACTGACAATGTCAGTAGGATGTGTGAGGCCAAAGGGAATGTGAACCACAGCTCTACTGCAGAGATGTGCACTGAAGTGTAAGTCAGGTAGTTTAGGTTAGCTAACTATAGATTATATAATGCATTTTGACATTAAATCATTCCTTTGTGAAAGGTTTATATGCTTTTAAAGTAGCAAAAACACATTGCTGTATTGATTTTTCTGCTATAGATGTTGTTGCACTTATGGCCTTGTTCTGAGAAATGGTACTTACCATCTCATGTCAAAATACTGCTAATGGCAAAAGTTATGAGTGTACACTTACAAAACTGAATGCACTAAATGGAGTAGCCAGACATGCTCTTTATATTCAGTTGAGTACATTTTTCTGAACATCTCCCAGAAACTGTATGTCTTATCCAGTCAGCAAGTTATCTATAATTGCTTAAATGAAAGCGTGTACCACAGATCTATACACAGCTTGCTAAATAACATGTTTAACATTTCAAAAGAGCCCTCATTTTAGACTCTAGAGTCATGAGATAAAAATGCTAAGTATACATCTTAAGTTTACAGGGGCAAGATTGTAAGAGATTTGGATATGTTTGAAATCTAAGATGGAGTGTGAGTACAAAATGGAAATGTCTGGTTACTCACCTGAATATGATCTAATATATTTAGAGATATCTATTTTTTATACATAAAAATGTTAAGATATTTGTCTCAGGACAGCACTTCATGAGTTGCTGTCCTGTGCAGTTCCACAGCAGTTATGGTTCTACAGGCATTGCATATCTTTATCATAGTCATTGCTCAAAATCACATTTGTTAGGGGCTGTGTAGTAGCAGCGTGCTGTAAACTAGGCCTAAAGTACTGAAAATTACTAAAGCAAAAAGAGGATATCTGTTAAATTAAATGCTATCAGTTATGATAATGTGGGACCAAACATTCAGAATAGTCATTATGAAGTGAGTTTCATGAGGTTTCAATATCACTGCAAATTTTGGAGTTAGAAGGTCGTTTGGCAATAACTGTAAAAAAAATATTTTGGACTGTACACAGTGATTACAGTAATGTAGATGGGGAGATTTTTTTACACTGTACTATATTTTAGTTAAGCAAACTTGCTAGTTATTACATGAGGTGGAAGCCAGGAGGTGCAAGAGTTTTATATTTATCACAGATGGAAGGTGGTCATGCAATACCAACAGGTAACCAAAAATTTGATGTGGTGATGCCAACAAGCAGGGGAACTAATAAAAACAAAAAACAAAATAGTCGCAAAAGCGCTGTTTAATGAGATAAAATGGAGGTAAGATTGACAACAACTAAACGCTTTCGCCTTGACATCCACTGGCTTCATCAGAGTTGTTGAAATCACATGAAAAACACCCTTAAGTACCCTCATAGCAAATAATTGCTCAACCAATCAAATAGCAGCTATTAATTAAAAAAATTAAAATAGGTTCCCACAGTTCAAAAGAATAGTAAAACTAAAGCACTAGAATGGAGTGAGTACTTAATATGTCACAACGGAAACATAAACTATTACTAAGAAACAGTGAAACATGACAGTAAAAAACACTTTGAAAGGCATAATCAAAACATACATTTTATTTGACAAAAAATATATAAATAAAATGTTGGTGCAGATGTATTGTCAGTTACAATAAAATATAACCTTCAAATTTGACTTGCCCTTTGTTTCAATATAGGAACCAATGAAATATTATCATTGAGCCCGGTGTAACACTAGAATACATATCAAGTACTCACTCCATTCTAGTGCTTTGGTTATACTATTCTTTTGAACTGTGGGAACCTATTTTAATTTGTTTAACTAATAGCTGTTATTTGATTGGTTGAGCAATTATTTGCTATGAGGCTACTTACGGGTGTTTTTCATGTGATTTCAACAACTCTGATGAAGCCAGTGGATGTCAAGGTGAAAGCACTTAGTTGTTAATTTTGTCTCCATTTTATCTCATTAAACAACGACCAGTTGCTTACGTGCTTTTGTGACTATTTTGTTTTTTTGTTTTTATTAATACCAACAGGTATTTTATACATTTGTTTGCAATAAGTATTGTTGAAACAGATGGGTATTTTATTATAAAATGGTGGTGGAATTTGGTTGGAAAGCACAATACATGGCAGATAAAAGTTTAGATATGCAATCACTTCAGCAAGTTTGCAGAATAGCACCTATTTCTTTTAATATACAATAGTTTTCTGCCTGTGTTCTCCTGTACTGCCACATCTTTATATGGTACAAATATTACACGCCTACATCATCTATTCAACAAGGGTTCATTTTAATTTTTAACCATTTTGTAGATATATCAAGTCTTATCAGCTAACCATCATAATTGTTATACAAATTTTCCTGTCATGCTACAAGAAACTAAACCCAGATTGAACTCAATCCCAACTGAACCCCTACCCATGTTCAAATTTCCTGGTCATTTTGGAAGCACTAAGTACCTAGTTAATGCTTCTGCAAGTCTCTTTCCCATAGATTATAATGGCAGCCAGAAATTAAGAGGCTTTGTGAGCATGGATTTATATATGCTAAATAGCAAATGCCTTGACACTGATGCAAGAGATTTATTAATATACAGTTTCTGAAGTTTCGAGTCTCCTAAATATTCTGAAAAAAATAGTGAAGAGGTCCAGGATGGTGCTGGAGTATGCCCTTTGGTGAAACTCTTCAGGAAATTGTTTAAACCAAGAGGAAACTTTAAGTAAAACAATGTAAAAGTGAAGTAGACAATTCCAAAATGTAATAAAATGTATCCTTCAAAGAGGGGGTCATGGTACTGCCTGCTGGAATGCAGCCCCCTGTGGGAAAAACAAATAAAATTAATATATTTTTCTTATTTTACTTTGTTTTTGATCCTAGCTTTGTTTATTTAATTTTGTTTCCCTCACTCAAGTGTTGAATTATTCGTGTGCTGCTGCTGCTGTGTGTGTGTGTGTGTGTGTGTGTGTGTGTGTGTGTGTGTGTGTGTGTGTGTGTGTGTGTGTGTGTGTGCGTGTGTGCGTGTGCGTGTGTGCGTGTGCGTGTGTGTGTGTGCGTGTGTGTGTGTGTGTGTGTGTGTGTGTGTGTGTGTGTGTGTATGTGTGTGTAATTCCAAGGCCTTCTGAGTCCTAGTGAAAAAAAAAAAAGAAATCATCTTACCCCATTCACCAGCTATTTACAAAAACAGCCTGGCACTGTGTGCAATCCAGAAGAAGAGTAAACTGATGAATCAGAGGGTAGAAAAGCCCCCTGCTGTTGTATGAGGCAGCGAGGAGCCATTAATACTCAAAGTGCAAAAAGGACATATTGGACATATGCAAAGAAATGAGTGTGGAAATAGGTTTTATTTATGTGAAGTATATATACATTTTTTACTAGCAGAGTGAGTGCCATTTATCAGGAATGTAGGAAGATAAATATGTTTTTATGGCTCTGTGCTGTGGGTAAGTACTTTTTTTTAAATGTAAGTGTGTTTGTGAATGCGCATGTGTATATGTGTATATGCATGAGTGTGGCAGAGATGCCCTCAGCTGTTCTTGATTTTGCAGAATGGCTCAGACTTAACTGAATTCAGAAAAAAAAACATGTTGATATAAAGCCTTCCAGCAACTTTCTAAGTAGATAAGTGTATTATTTATCCCTAATTTTGGTTCTTTGTCCCCTGTTATTTTTTTTCTTCTTGATTCTTGAGCTAAGTGTTTGAAGGGTATGCAGCTGTGGAGCTGCATACATATTCTGGTGGCAGTGAGCTACATTCCTGTGTGGCAGTATTGTGTTTGTTCATTCATTTCATCACAATCATATTTCTGAGGTATGCAGTAACAATCCTACCAGTGGCTGTAACTGATAGATATGGGGGATATCTGTGATTAAAATGGCTTACTGAGTGGAGGAAGGATTGGAGTGCATCTAAAAGTAACATGTTGGCCATTATATTTATATATATATATATATATATATATATATATATATATATATATATATATATATATATATATATTTCTTTACAGACAATACTTTGTGTATTTTTTGTCTAAGTACTCTAGTTTCCTCCCAGACCATCAATTGGATAACACATATTTGTGGGCATTTGTGCTTTTATTTTATTTCCTGTCTAACAACAGAGAACCTCACAGAAGATCACTATTTTTTGGGGGGATAGGTAGGCAGGTAATATTCCCAGACAGGACTTACGGATCCTTGCAAGCATTTGGCATCTCATTTTATTGGGAACTACTGCACTGCTAGTGCTGAACTTTAAGCTTTGGACAATACTTAGTTTTCCTTGAAAGAAAAAAAATAAGTCTGGATTTCTTTCCTTACTCTTTTTGTTCTGGCCATCAGTAGATCTAAATGCTGTTAACAAAAAACAAGATGCACTTCAGAGCGCATAGAATTCTATGACTTCTGGAGGCCAGTCAGTTGCAAGCCCCTAGCTTTATTGAGTTACTTCCTCCACACTTGAACAGTTAGGATGTTTAAAAGGATAGAGGAAAAAGCTAAATATAGGACTAAGTGTGAAAAAACATGAAAAAAGCAATCTACCTAGATGGTGAGGGGCTGGGTTGTGAGGAAACAGGAGACAGGCAATGGAGAGGTGCAGCCGGAGCAGTGTGCAATAAGAGGCCCTTACAGTCCTTTCACTAGGTCTCCATTTCACCTATGGGTGAACTTAATTGCAGTCAGACATCTGAGGTGTATATAGCGAATAAAGCATTTATAAAAGTGGGTACTGTAGCAGTCTATGAATAAAAATGAATGACCCCATTTGCAGTTTTTTATCACAAGTAAGGGTCATTGACCTGCTATAATACAGCCTCACCCCATTTCAAGGAGCACCACCCATTCAGATATTTTCTGTACCTCCCCTTCTTGCTTTGAAGTCGCCAGCAATCACTGTGTCCTGACTGAAATGGTGTTTTTAGTGGAGAAAAATAAACTAAAAGAAGCAACATTTCTGGGCATTTATGAAATAACTATGAAAACTGTTTAACGTAACAAGCCTGAGTAAAGCATCACAAGGAGAATCTAACTTAAGAAAATATGTTATTACTCATTATTTTCAGATACTTGTTTAAGTTATTCTAATATATTCATATATTCTATAGTAATATGTTGAAAATGGTTTTAATATCTGAGCATGACACTCATGTAAAATAAATAGAAAATGTTGTAAAACAACCAAGTACTGAGCAGGAGTGAGAGTGAGAAAATAACAGAAGATAACAATCCAAGATGTAAAATCCACGTAGTTTATTGCAGACAAGAACAAACGGATAAGCGCTTTCACTGTATCAGCTTCTTCAGATCCATGAAACAAACCTCCTAACACAAACTAGTTATATATTAAAAGCACACTGAGACAATTAAATAATTAACCTATCAAGAAGATGATCCAACACAAACCTCTATTTAAAGGCATAGCAAACTGCAAAGAACAGAAAAAGAACAGAAAAAAAGCTCACTACAAGAATAGGCTACTAGGGACATTACGGATTTTAAACTGGGCCATGTGTTTATGTGGCCCAGAAATGGTAATAATACCGTTACTCCCTCTACTGTTTATACAAATAGGAGGCATGGTTCTGATAAGTTTGACCATGACCCTATTACTAAGGACAATAATAATGTGAACGTTAATGTAAATACTAGGACTTTGGAAGCTGAAGTTGTTGGTACTGTGACTAAATGTAATAATGTTGTTAATACAGAGTCTCATAGGTCTGAAGTTTGTATAGAGAACACTACAGGAAAAGATGTTGGTGGTCCCCTGATCAGAGGGGAATCACTTGTCAATGAAGCCTTTGTGCATGATTATAATGATTCTAATGATGTCATACATATTATACATCCTAGTATGCAGCCAGGCACTAATCTATATCCTGAAGTGTGCATTAATAAGGATAAACCCACATCTTTGGCTGGCAAATCTGAAGTTGTGGTAAGACCAAAGATAAGGGCAGAGCAAGTAGATTCAAGTAGTAATATCAGCCCTGATTTGTCTTTTCCTCTACCTACACGCCTGGAGAAAGGCCCACGGAGGTCACGCTCCATGAGTCGAGGCAGACAGAAAAGGAAGTCTTCAGGGGAACCCTTATCCCATCAGACCCTGAAAAAGATGTGGACCAACAAACATTAGTTCACAATATATCTCAAGTGATACTTAGTATTGACGACATTAGGCTGTTGAGTAAAGGGTTGAATTTTATTCCAAAGACACAGAGTAGGTTAACGGATACTATTACAGACCTTAAATTGTTTTGCAGAAATGTTATGTTAAAATATATGTTTAAGGGTTCCAGTAATGAATCAGCTGATAATAGGGAGTTCATATTTAAGAATTTGAGTGACTTTGTGCCCACCAATCATCCTTTGGTTGAGGCTTTCTTGAAACTAAAGGAAGATGAATTATATAGCTTTTATGACAGCAAGAGAGATAGGAGACCTATGAGGTCTGATAACCTTACCTATAAGGAGAGGTTAAGCTTAAAGAAATTACAAGGTGACTCCACCATCATTATAAGGCCAGCAGACAAGGGTGGTAGGATTGTTGTTATGGATACTTCACATTATAACACAACCATGGAAAGGATGTTGCTTGATATGTTTTATGAAGTGATTACAGTGGATGATGTTAATGATATTATTAGGTATGTTGGCTATACACTTTTGGATATTTTTAAGAGTAACTTAATAGGGAAGGAGTTATATGAATACCTTTGCATCAGGGTGCCTGTTATTCCCGTGATACATGGGCTACCCAAGATACATAAAGACCCTAAAGACCCACCCATGAGACCAATTGTTTCTGGTCGTGGGTGGGTAACTGAGCATCTATCTGTCTTTATAGAAAAACATTTAAGGCAAGTTTTGAATAATAATATTTTTGTATTACGAGACTCTAAGCAGTTCTTAATAGACCTCTATGAATGTATTAAACAACAAGGAACTGTTGCGGACTGTATATTTGTAACCTTTGATGTGCAGTCCCTTTTTACAGTTATACCGAATGGGCTAGGACTTACCTATGTTTCAGAATATTTAAAGGAGCATAATGACTACTTGGATGTTAAGACTGACTTGATAACACACTTTCTAGAACTGGTTCTTGAAAATAACTTATTTATGTTCAGAGATGTTATTTACAGGCAATGTGATGGCATAGCCATGGGCACACCTTGTGCGAACAGCTACGCTAACATATTTCTAGCCCATTGGGAGGAACATGTGTTGTTTTGTCAAACATTGTTCAGGGAGTATGTAGTATTTTATCAGCGGTTTGTGGATGACCTTTTTGTTTTATGGAAAGGGACATTGGCACAGTTGCAATCTATGTATACAATGATGAACAATCTAACCACCTTCCTCAAGTTTACTATGCATTTCTCTGAGCATAAGATTGAATTTTTGGATCTGTTTGTTGAAAGGTTACCAGATGATATTATCAACACAGGGGTTTTTCGTAAGACCTGTCACTGTAACTCATTACTTATGAGAACGAGCATGCATCCACCGTTCATATTTAGGAATATTATGAAAGGACAGGCAATTAGGGCCTCAAGGTTAAACCCTATGGATATAGGGTTTACCAATGAATTAGATAACCTGACAAGGAGGTTAACAGAAAGGGGGTATAATGTGAACGAGGTCAACCACCATCTGGATGAAGTACACAATCTACGTTTGACTGTAGCCAGTCCTTATTTTGGACCCATATATCCTAGTGTTGCTGTGGATAAAAAGATTGATCACTGTGTTAAGTTCTCCACAACTTTTTCATCAGATCAGTTTGAAATCAGGGAGATTGTCAGTAAGTTTTGGGGTGTCCTGCAGGTCGATGATGACCTTAGGCAGATAGTAGGTGAAGCTCCACGTTTTCTTTTAGGAATAAGAACAACTTGAAAAGGATGTTGTGCTATCCAAGACATGATAGACATCCTAAAAGGTAGGATGTACCAGACCCTGTGGTCACTGCAACTTTTGCCCTTTTATAGACAGCAATGTGGAGTTTTTCATCCTGATTTGAGAAGAGTTTTTTATATTAAAGTGGAGGCGAATTGTATGACCGTACATGTCGTCTATTTGGCAGTGTGTCAGTTGTGTTCCTCTTTCTACATGGGTAAGACCAACCGCCCACTCAGAGATAGGATGAGAGAGCATAATTACCACATTAGGAAGGGTACGTTGCATAATGCTTTAGCTAAACACGTGGTCATGCATGGTGATGACCACAAGTTTTTGTTTAGAGTGTTAGAGGTCATCACCCCAAATCAGAGGGGTGGTGATGTTAGGATATACACTGAAGGAAAAGAGAGTGACTGGATAACACTTTTAAGGGCTGATAGGGGACTGGGTTTAAATGAAAGGGCATCCATAAAACCTTGCCTAAGGCAGCGCAGGCATGTAAAGTGACTATTTGTAATTACTTATATGCGTATGCCTACATTATGTCCTTATGTCTCAAAGTTTTTTATGTATTTATATATAAAATTTTTTCATGTATTAGTCTATGTGTTTTAGAAAATCTTTGATATATTCTATGGAGTGTTTAAAGTCATTTTACGGATGTTTTAAGTTATTTTATGCATTTATATTCTTGTAGTGAGCTTTTTTTCTGTTCTTTTTCTGTTCTTTGCAGTTTGCTATGCCTTTAAATAGAGGTTTGTGTTGGATCATCTTCTTGATAGTTTAATTATTTAATTGTCTCAGTGTGCTTTTAATATATAACTAGTTTGTGTTAGGAGGTTTGTTTCATGGATCTGAAGAAGCTGATACAGTAAAAGTGCTTATCCGTTTGTTCTTGTCTGCAATAAACTACGTGGATTTTACATCTTGGATTGTTATCTTCTGTTATTTTCTCACTCTCACTCCTGCTCAGTACTTGGTTGTTTTACAAAATTTTTTATATTTCTCTGAGCAGGGGCGTTTACCTGTGAAGCAGCAATTTGTCAGACTTAAATAGAAAATGTGTTAAATGAAGTGGATGGACAGGTTAAGGAAGAGAGCCATCAGGTGGAATTTCTATTAAAATAAAATATCTGGCTAATGGAAAATAGAGAGAAACAAAATAATATCACAATTGTTGGTGTATCACAGAATCTTGAAGGAAACGATATGTTAAGCTTTCTGATAATATGTATTCCCAAAACAATGCCCCAGATTCAGCAAGACCTGCATGGTGTGCAGGACTAGTGCAGGAGCTCCAGCAGGCAATATGTCTGCCGTGCGATCCAGGAATAAGCTGCAGGGATGTGCACGAGTGCTCCTGCACTAGACCTGCACAGACTCAGCTCCTGTATACAAATTACCCCATTTGCAGGTGAAATCCATGCAAATGAGGTGATTTTTGTGATCCAGGAAGCTGGAAGCCGGACGTGCAGGACTAGTGTAATCTGCAGAAATGTACTCAGTAAGTAACCGAGTACATTTCTGCAAACTACAAAATGGAGTCATGACAGCTCCAAATAAAGGGTGGATATTACGTAGAAAGCATGCCAATGACCAAATATATGGCCATTGGAATGGAAAACAGTTGCAAAAATAAAAAAAATTTACTTTTATTTTTTTTAGCCGATCTCGGCTGTTTAAGCATAGGGCAGTGGTGCGCAAATGGGATCGGGCAAAAAATAAAATAAAAACCCTAAAATAAGCATTCTAACCAAAATCACTATTTTGCCATTATACTCAATGGCAGGCAGAAAACAACATGGCCAGTGAATAGTGGTTGCTAGGGGGGAGACTCAGTTTGGGGCGTGTAACTATGCATCAGCAGGCAATCCTATGCAAATGAGGAGAATGATACTGAATCCCAGATTTCCCCTGCATGCTAGTCAACATCCAACAGTGTAAGAGCAGGAATAACTTGGTGCAAGCCTAGGAGTTAGCTGACATCATAGGGGCAAACTGGATTGGAACCCTCTGACTCGGGTTTGCCTTTAGCTTTGCAGAGCTAAGCCAGGGGGTGTGTCTGAGGCTGCCTAGCACTCTTTACATTGCCTAAGTGGGTGTGTGCACCAATCACTGGGTTTTAAAGAAAAAAAAACAAATAAACCAGGAAATAGCAGCTCTGTGCACATTTGAAAACTGTGTTTGTGCGGCGCACCCCCGGGTTTAAACAAAAAGGCAATGGGAAGGGAAAACAGCAGTAGGAAGGTAATCTAAGAGAACTAGCATAGCTGGCAGGTGACATGTATCAGAATCAGCCAATTACACAGGCAGCAGACCAGCCCAGCCCAGAACACTACTATAAACTATGCAAACACTTTTCCTCTGGTTTTTCCCACATACTCTACACCACTGGTTTATACAAGCGGGGGAATTTTAACAAACAAAAACAAAAAAATGATAGGGGCTGCAATAGCTATCATACATCAACATGTGGAAGAGGCTGAGGGTGGTGAGAATGAGAATGCTGTTGACCAACCCAAAGTGAGGAGACGGAGAAGAGTGTACAGACCCAGGGTAACCTACCAGGGGCTACATGAGCTGGAGATAGTGGAGCATTATAGGGTGGACAGGGACCTCCTACAGCAAATTGTTGAGCTGTGCCGGCCATGCCTGACACACAGAACTAAGAGAGGGGAACCCATCCCAGTGGATACCAAGGTATGTGTAGACCTAAGAATACTAGCCACAGGTACCTTCCAAACACCAACTGGGAATATCATGGGGATCTCACAGGCATCAGCATCCAAGGTACTCCACCAGTTCCTGGATGCCAAGTCAGCACATGCCAGTCAGCACGTATATTTCTCCGACACCCGTGAGGCATTGGGCAGCAATATGCATCTCTTCCACTAAATAGCAGAATACCCTGAGGTAGTGGGTGCTATAGACTGCATGCACATATGCATCAAAGCATCACCTGGTGAGCAGGATAGGGTCTACATCAACTGCAAGGGCTTCCCCTCCATCAACTGCCAGGTCATGTGCGTTGCCCAGAGCATTATAATGAATGTGTGTGCTGGCTACCCTGGAAGCTATCACGATTCCCACATCCATCAGCTGTACCAGAGATTTACCAGTGAGGGACATCCCTTACAGTCACCTAGTGAGAGATGCTGGTTATGCACTGGAGTCATGGCTGATGACACCCATCAGAAATGCACACACACCCAAACAAGAACTCCATAATGAGGCACACGCACAGACCAGAGTTGTAATAGAGCGTGTGTTTGGGATGTTCAAGTCACAGTTCCGGTGCCTGGACACATCCGGTGGACCCTTGCAGTACTCCCAGCTACATGCACTCAAATTGCCATCGAATGTGTCATGTTACATAATATGATCCTGTGGAAACAGCTGCAGGAGGGACAGCATGGGGCAGGACCACAGAACCCCCCCACCATTGCCAAGGCCTGCACAGACACAGAGTGACTCAAAGGAGGAACAACCTGAGCCTGCCCCAGTAGGCAGAATGAGGCATGCCCAATATGCCCTGGCCTTGCCAAAGAGGCAATGCATAGCACATACACTGACACAGGAGGGACTCAGGGAATGACACCACTCCCTGACTCGCACATATAGTAAAAGGGATGCAAAATATGACACTACCTGTGCTCATCCATGTATAGGGTGTGTACTATGTGCATTTGACATAAGCAGCCTTCCAGCACCATCCTCAATACTGGCACACCCACAAGGTAAGTCACTCTCCTTACCAATTGCTGAATGGAATAGTATGTGTTGTTACTTGTATCTATGGTATGGATGTGAGCATGCAAGGAAATTGGGTGACTGAATGGGATGCCAGTAGATAGAAAACACCCATAATGGCACCATGAGATCTGTAACAAATACTGGTGTCACCATAGCAGCCAGTACTACACATGGCAATAAAACCCACTGCAGGAAATGTGCTGGGCCACATGTGTGTCCATATGACTCACGCATGAATGTCAGGGAGGTTCACATACCCAACAACAGTCTCAGCCAGCAGGACAGGTGTAGACAAACACAAACAAAGGCAATGCTAAGGCCTCTGAATGATGGCTATGGGTAACCCCCCAGGCCTACACAGACAGACTACAGAAGGTCAGGCAGTGGGATGTTAGTTATGAAGGCTAGGAAGTAAGAAACTGATATGTAGGTCAATCAAACCTATGACCTGTAGTACACTGATATGCCTCTAGTCAGCATGATAGGTTAGAATACAGGATGAAATGGAGTACCTGACATACCAGTACAGTCATAGCAAATGTGTACAAATGTCAGGTGTGCTCCCCCAATCCTATGTAGAAATGTAGAAAACAGTCAGGTGTGCCCCCCCCCCATCCTGTGTAGAAACAGTCAGGTGTGCCCCCCAATCCTAAGTAGAAATGTAGTAACAGTCAGGTGTGCCCCTCAATCCTATTTAGAAATGTAGTAAGAGACTGGTATGCCCCGCCCCCCCAATCCGATGTACACCATTGTAACAGTCAAGTGTGCCCCCCCCCAATCCTAAGTAGAAATGTAGTAACAGTCAGGTGTGCCAATGTACACATGTTGTAACAGTCAGGTGTGCCCCCCCCATCCTATGTAGAAATGTAGTAACAGTCAGGAGTACCCCCCCTCCAATCTGATGTAGACATGTAGTAACATGTATGTGTAGGTATAATACCAGTGAGGCACAGATGACCTGAGGTGGCCAAGCAGGATAGATTATAGCACTTGTACAATATTTAAGTATGCGTGTGCTAGGTTGGTGTGTGTTTCATATTGTGTGAGTGTGGTCAGTATGTATGCATGTTGAGGTGTGACCTGGTGGCCATTGCCCACTACTGCCGATGACAGGGCCAAGTCCTCACAACTGCAGTGCCAAAGACAATTCTCCCCAGTATAACACATGATAGCAGTAAGCCATTGTAAATGTATGGTGATGATATGTGTCATCATCTGAAAGATGGACATAGCATGACTGCTGGGCTAGATATACAAGCAGTACACAGGGAAAAGTACCCCAGACATACAGTATATAATGTGTAACCATGAAATGGACACACCCTTGGAACTGTACATACAGGTATGCATCACATTGTCTGGGCTTTTAGTAGGGAATACCAATGTCTTCTGGCCGAACACTTGCAGATCACAAAGGTGATAGGACTGATGTATTGGGAAACTGCTGATGTCCCTGCCCAAGCCAGCATAACTGGAATGCCCCATGAATATCTGTGAGTCAGATGCAAGTAGTGTCAGTAGCACACATGCACCCAGCTCACCCAAAACACCATGCACAGGTACCTCTCTGGTCGTATCCCTGCTGTTGGGAATGGGTACAATATGATCCCCACCTGTTTATGGCAATAGCGAAAGAATGCAGCATGCAGTGCAGGTGTCCCATGCAGGTGTGTCCCTAGCTGTAAGTAGCACCCTGCCATCATCCACATCACCTGATCAATACTGATAGAAGGTATTGGCATGAACACCTATCACACCTACCCTGTCATCCCAGGGGAATATACTGTATGGCAGTCTGAGATTGTAGGATTGACAGAATGCAACAGCCTGCTGCAGCTGGCCTCCATCACCACCAAATAGCCTACAGGCCTCTGCCAAAGGCCAGCATCTCACCCATACTGCCAATGTATGCTATGCCATGGACACCCAAATAACATAACACACTCCACATAAGCCATATGCAAGGCCATGTGGACATACCACAGTAACATGTCCACCATGTCCCACTGCATGAACTGTGGACCAGAACCAAAACACAGCTGTGATGAGGTGATAACTATAGGGGAAGTATCAGAGAATGTATGCATAATGTACGGAAGAGGATAGAATAATAGAGGGGGGATGGGAGCATGGGCAGCATGGAATGTGCAAGGTCTGACACACAGCCGTGTGCACATACTATCCCTGGTTGCAAACACAAAAATGGGTGGCTACAAACCTACCCATACACCATAACAGGGGTAATGTCCTGACTTATGACCCCTGCCTCTGGGTAACCTATGTGAATCTGTACAGCTGTGAGGTATTGCCACAGAAAGATAAGGCCATACTGTTATGTTGATGGATGTACAAGTATGGGATCCCCTACCAGCACTGTACCAAGGTGCTGAACTGGATACACAGACCCAGCAGCAAATAGCTGCTGCTCCCCCTCCAGAATGGCATAACTTTCCATGAATAAGTAGACATTTGACCACAATACTGGACACAGCTGCATCCACCCTGTGTTCTCCAGGACATCATTGTGAGCAAAAATGTCCACCTGGAAGTACTTGAGGGCATAAAACATCACAGTCTATAACACTACTCATGTCTGAATATCTCTGCTAACACCAGTACCATGTAGCAGAAGCAGCACAGACACAATCACCTACAGTACACACTATCCCTTGCACAGTTTGACCCGATATTGCCAACTGATCTACAGATATCCTGCAGAAACAGTTTGCTACCTGTAGGTGTAGAACACAAAAGTCTGCACTGGAGTACAAACTACCTGGAATGAATCCACACATTCAATACAGAAGGGCATACTGGGTATACTCACACACACAGAGAAATGAAGGCAATGTCAGACAACATACTGAAAGGTCATACTGGGCATGCTCACACACTAAAATGAATGAAGCCCATGTCTGTCAGCAATAGTGGATCATACATATCTGACAGTTGCAGATGTTACTGCATTCACTCCTCAGTATGCACCAGTCATGCTTTGCACACACATTGGATAGGAATACACACATATATCCAAAGACAACAATCTATAATATGCAAAAAGTACACATACATATATGCGTGGAAGAGAGTGACAGTGACAATGAACCTTCCACCATGAGGCCTGTCCCACCCAGCACACATGGCTACAACCACATGATGTGCAAATGTCACTCACTTTAAAAATTAGCCAATGGTATCCCTCAGCATTACAGACTTTGTGGTGCAAGTGCTAGCTGTGTAACATGACTGTACAAGGCAGTAGTCATCTAGCAGTTGTATACACATACTTGCAGAATATAAACCTGTGTGTGCCTGAGTGTGATGTGTCTACCTCTAGACTTAATGGGTTATGTCCCATGCACACACACTGCCCTCCCTATAGCCCTACTATGACAAGCCTGCTGATGTCTTTCACTTTGGAATACACCTTTGGGAAATAAGTAGCACAGTAATCGTCATGGTGCATCCTATAACTGTGCAATGCTGTAGTTTGATAAACTAGTTAGGTAGGAACTCTCATCCCAGAGATGGCAACTGTGTTTGTGTATGTGTATCTCTGTCTGTGTAGGGAGCAATGCTTTTAGGCTACTCACACTCACTACAATTCAAATGCCATAATTTGGCAAGGCTGCTGATGTCATTCACTTTGACATACACCTTTGGGAAAGGAGTAGTCTAGTAATCTCCATGGCGCATCCTATAACTGCATAATGCTGTAGTGTGCTAACCTAGTTAGGTAGGAGTTCTAATGGACTCACACTCACTACAATTCAAATGCCCTACTTTGGCAAGGCTGCTGATGTCATTCACTTTGACATACACCTTTGGAAAAGGAGTAGTCCAGTAATCTCTGTGGTGTGCCCTATAACTGCCTAATGCTGTAGTGTGACAAACTAGTTAGGTATGAGTTCTAATCCCAGACATGGCAAGTGTGTGTGTGTGTGTGTGTGTGTGTGTGTGTGTGTGTGTGTGTGTGTGTTTGTGTGTGTGTGTGTAGGGAGCAATGCCTTTTTAGGCTAGTAACACTCACTACAATTCAAATGCCCTATTTTGACAAGGCTACTGATGTCATTCACTTTGAAATACACCTTTGGGAAAGGAGTAGTCCAGTAATCTCTGTGGCGCATCCTATAACTGCATAATGCTGTAGTGGGATAAACTAGTTAGATAGGAGTTCTAATCCTAGACATGGCAACTATGTGTGTCTCTGTCTGTGTAGGAAGCAATGCCTTTTAGGCTAGTTACACTCACTACAATTCAAATGCCCTACTTTGGTAAGGCTGCTGGTGTCATTCACTTTGACATACACCTTTGGGAAAAGAGTAGTCCAGTAATCTCCATGGTACATCCTATAACTGCACAATGCTGTAATGTGCTAAACTACTTATGTAGGAGGTCTAATCCCAGACATGGCAACTGTGTGTGTGTGTGTGTGTGTGTGTGTGTGTGTGTGTGTGTGTGTGTGTGTGTGTGTGTGTGCCCCTGTCTGTGTAGGGAGCAATGCTTTTTAGGCTACTCACACTCACTGCAATTCAAATGCCCTACTTTGGCAAGGCTGCTGATGTCATTCACTTTGACATACACTTTTGGGAAAGGAGTAGCCCAATAATCTCCATGGTGCATCCTATAACAGTGGAATGCTGTATTGTGATATAGTACTTTGGTAGGGGTTCTATTCCCAGACATGGCAAGTGTGGATGTTTGTGTGTGCGTTTCTTTGTCTGTGTATGGTGCAATGCTTTTGAGGCCATTCACAGTCACTACAACCTCAATTGCCCTACTTTGGCAAACCTGTCAATGTCATTCCCAGTGAAATACACCTTTGGGGAAGGAGTACTCCAATAATCTCTGTGGCACATCCTATAACTGCATAATGCTGTAGTGTAATAAACTAGTTATGTAGGAGTTCTAATCCCAGACATGGCAAGTGTGTGTGTACATGTGTGCCTGCGTTTGTCATTCATATCCTGTGGGGAGGTCGCTGTGAGTGAGTAACAACTGGACTCTTTGTACAATGGATTTTGCAAATTTCTTATATGATGGTCCTATTATATGTCCCAATGTCCACCTTACAAGGATAACAGATGTGAAATAGCCGAGAGGCTGGGGGTGCCAATCCATACCCCTATATGTGACATCAAGGACTGGCAAACAAAGCTAGCAACCCTTGTATAACCTAGAGAACAGTCTCAACCCATGTCGCATACACAAACACACTGGCCTAGGCAACAACTGATATGTTGGTAGTACCCTGCATATTGCCCACAGATAGTAACCATGGTGTTATTGCAGTGGACCACAGAGGGCATGGCACCCTGTCCATCAGTACAAGAGGCACGTACATGCAGACAGTGTGCCTTCACTATGTTCCCCACTGGACACCTGCAACACCTGTGGTGCCATCAAATGTAACCCACAAAGGACATACAATGCCTTAAACACATGCCCTGTATGGGCAGATGCCACTGACACCAGAGAATACCTGAATCATGCTATCAATGTAGGTGTAGGGTCAACCTGCTGTCCATTACCAGTTCCTGCCACATGAGGCCAGGACTGGCACATCTGATGATAACAATCTGTGTACACAACATGGGCCACACACCCCAGGTACTGTTCCACATGTCACTGTACATGCATGTGGGACATGTGCACATCCCAGACAGCATCCATATCATGGACTAAAGAACACATACATGGCAAGCAATGCACAGCAATAGACACACACAATAGTTATCCAGGTGACTGGATGATGAATACATTACCCACCTGTGTGGGCCAATCCAGACATTACACCCCTGAGCCACACTGCAGACCATTGTCATGTGGTCTGCTGCCAAGGTATACCCTTCGCCTAGCCTTGTATAGCCTTCTGGCACAGTCAACCACTACACACCTGTGAAGCAATTCATGCATGCATGTCAGTACTGGCACCCTGTGTCTGTGTGTGTGTGTGTGTGTGTGTGTGTGTGTGGTGTATGATGCTTTCGACCACATTCACACTCACTACAACTCCCATTGTTATACTGAAACATGCTGTCTAATGTCAGACACCTTCACATACTCTTTACCCGTATAACCTACGGATAACCCCTGTAGTGCATGTGATACCTGCACATTACTGTATCGTGGCAAACTAACTAGTTATGAAATGTATTCCTGACCCTACCAAGTGTGTCAATGTGTATGAGTCCCTGAGAGGGTGTGGCTGTGTTGATGCTGACACCTGTTCATGTGGACAGGCATGTGCACTACACCTACCGTATCACTACCATATCACTGTTGCAGATGTCACTCACCATCACCTATATGTTTGGACAGCTTTTCAACATATGAGGTATGTGGCACATACAAGAACTGCACAGACATGTGATAGCAATACTTAGTCAGTCAGGGGTTTGAAACCCTGTACTGGTAGGTGTGTAACACAAACATGCTTAGGTTTTACTCTCCCACCCCCTCCCTGACTTACATTATCTCTGTCAGCCTCCCTCACTCCCTCTCTGGTGGATGTGGAGAACTACACCTGGTTTGCTTAGGCAGCAGCTTGTGTTTTGTAAGTGATGCTCATGATCAGCTGATGGCCTCTGCACAAATTGCAGCCCTCCTCTAGCTGACTGTATATGGAACAGTTGTGGTAACATTCCCATAGCCAATTGCATGGAAACACACTCCAATATCTAGGAATATCATGTTGGTGTTTGGCCTTTTCATTCACTGTGAGCAGGACCTAGATCTGGTGTTTGTCAAACAGCATCACAGATGGATTTGGGATTTACCTCTAACAACATACACTGTGGAAACAGGCCAACACACAGGAGGGGATGTGCCTGACATGACTACAGAATGTAAGTGTTGCTATTCTGCATTTGGAGCAATGTTAGTTTAACAGGGTGTGTGTGGGTATGGCTGGTCTACATGTTTTAATACCTGTCATGACAGTGCTATGTTTTTAGGAAACCCCCATCTGTAGGGTCATCAGCCGACTGGGCAGAGTGTAGAGCTTTTTGTTTCTTGTGTTACTCACAGAACACCTATCTGAGAACTGCAGAAGCATAGTGTGAGGATTGCAGTCAGTACATGGTGACAGCCATGAGAGTTACTGACTTCATATCCCTCATAAGACATATGTCACAACAAACCCTGATACGACAGTAAATGTATGAGGTTATCACAGCAACATGCCAATATTGGGGCAGTGTTCATAGCTCCAGCCACATGTCTGTAAACCTTTGTGCATATGTCCTGCAGTAAGAGGTGCATATGTCCTGTACACCATTATTTACTGACATTATACCTGATAACAAGCCAGTCAGATATCAGACTGCGAGACATGTTATGTATAATAGGGGTTGTTTCTGAGGACATAGCTTGGCCAATCTGTGGTTGTGTGTACAGTACTGGAGTCTGTGTACCTAGGGTGATTGTCGACAGTATGTGTACTGCACATACGTACCTTGATCTGTACACAGACTGTGGTAGATGCCATTGTTGTCGGACCTGTTCTATCTGATGTGACATGCTGTTCCAGTGAACGGTACCCTATTGGATCACATGACTGTAGGGCCAGACACACATGTGTCCCATACCACAGACAACCATTGGACCACACAGTGCCATGACCCAGTGTATGTAGGGTCAGTGTGTGAGTAGCATATATAATTATGGTGTTTATCAGACAGTCCATATAGTGTCATATTAAGCATGTGTACTATATGCAGCTGTGGCAGTGTTTACATTGGCTGTGGGTATGAACTTTCACACAGGTGTCTGTTACTCTGTGCTGTGACATGCGTGTAGAGCCCGCTATAATTGCAGGTGCATGTGTAGTCCCCCATACAAAATGTAGTCCAGTGCTGTGGCAGTCTGCCTGTAGTTTGCACAGTGCTTTGTGACATGCCTAGCAGCCTAGTGTAATTACCCAGTGTGCTGATATGTCCAGTTATTTGCAAGACATACTGCTGCCAGGCCACCATAACTGCTGTGTATTTCTGACAAAGCAGTAGGATTCAATACAGATGTATGTCACTAACTACTGGGTAGTATGTGGCCATGTGACCCCTGCACCACCAGGTATTATGTGTCAGGACAGAATGGCATTTGTGCATGCATAAACAGTGTGGGCATATGTAGCCCAGTATTTATGTGATATACTCATGTACATGGCTATTAACATCCACATTGGGAGGCATGATCCACATGTCTCGCATGAAGGGGATATGTGTACATCTCTGGACTGACCACAAAGTGCCAGACTGTCCACATGTATTGGTCATATCTCTGCTGTAGTCCACAGGATCATTACTGTGCTAGCAGTGGTACTGTACTACGATGTCCTTAGGATGTCTGTCAGTAGCCCATGGCGCACATGTTAAAAGCAGATGGGACCTCCTACACACAACATGTCTGTTAAGACAACCCCTATTACAGCAGCAACACTCTACATATATACCTGCAATACATACCTGACATCCCCTTGCACTAAGAGGTTGGGACTATTGGGGCTGAAGTAGGACTCCACTCCATGTTCTGGACATATGGTGAACATATATGTATATATATATTTATCCATATATCATATTGACATACATCGATGGATATATATATATATATATATATATATATATATATATATATATATATATATATAATATATATATAATATATGTGTGTGTGTGTGCATATATGTATATATACATATACACACTCAAATATATACATATACACAGCAATATATGCCTACACATATACAGATATAGATACATATGCACATATACTCATGGATATCTACATATATATCGACAGTACTAGGTATATCAGAATAGATATATATGCACATATAGTTATAGATATTTATATATATATATATATATATATATATATATATATATATATATATATATACAAAGAGATCTACACATGGCCATATATATGATGCGCTATACAGATGTGTATACAGACATATGTATGAATATACATGTGTGTGTACATGTAGACATATATCAACATATGTGTATGTATATATCCATATTCCTGCCATGTGTAAACATCACGGTTGTGTATACCTTCCAAGATGTATCTCACTGTATTTATCTAATATGTGTACATTATGATAAAACAACATATGTGATGCAACAGTCATATTAATAACAAGTACTACACAATTGTGGAAGTACAGGCAATTGTTCAATACTAATCAATATGTGTATTGACAGATATATTGGAAAAACAACAGCTGGCATCACAGTGGTCATGGTGTAGTGGTTAAGTGTTGTCACTAAAGTGTACAGGATCCTGGGTTCAAGATCTGCAAGGGTTGTTCATTTTGTTGCTGGGCAGAACAAGGGCTGTTGGATACAGAGTGGTTAAGGCAGTTGTAAGCACTTTAAGCATGTTTGGGTGGGTTTGCGTGAAGCTAAGTGGTGCTAAGCTATGGGTAAATGTACAGGTGCTTACACAGTGTAGGCTTCACTTACCAGTGCGCAAATCAGCTTAGCTGTCTTATTGGAGCAATGTTGATACTTGCTAAGCATGACTTAGCCCTAGTAACCAGTTCTCACCACCCAGTCTGATAACATAGCAGGATAATGACATTTGTAATAAGTGTATGTAATGCCATGTGCAATACATGCACCTATGTGCTGTTAGGACAGTAGCAAGGGGTATGAGTGTCATGTCTGTGACACACAAGTATATGAGACTTATACAACACTGTTGTCTGTGTGAATGTGTTACATACAGGGGTAGTAGCCCAGGGTACATGCTGCCACACTGGCATGTAATGTGTCATGGCGGTACAACTGTTGACAGTGCTTTCACAGGCAAGAGTAGAGTGCTAAATGTAGTACTGACAACAGGCACACTTGCAGGCATAGCTGGACTCTGAGGCCTCCCTGTTGTGTCCCTGGTGTGTGAGCTGTGTCACAGTATATAGCCCTACTGGATAATGATCCGACATATGGAATGTAACTGTAGACTACCGTCTGTAAAGCACATGTTAGTGAGGACTTCCAACATGTAGTTATGGCATACATATTGTTGTCAAATATCTATCTGTCACCACATTCATCCTACTGCATAGCTACTTGCCAAGCTGATGACTGTCAGTCCCTGTACAGATGTTCAGATGGCAGGTATCCAGCTGGGATATGTACAGGCAACCTATGCTTGATTGACACTGACATGTCTGCCCAGCTGTGTAAAAACTGGCTCATAAAGAAGGCAACACCCTGTACGCACCACATGCCACAGGTACCTCCACTACACTACCACAGTCAACAGAACATGCTTGGGTACAGGGCTTCATCACAGACACTAACCATGTGTTGTAATACAACCTGCATACATGTCATCTTGATCACCTCAGTGGCCATGTGCAAGAGGCACCCAGAGGATTGGCTGATGCATGTCACTCTCACCCTGAGGATCACCACAGTGGTGTCTGTCGATAGATTGCTGGCTGCCACATGGCAGGTGGCAGGATACCACTGTACACACATCCCCTACACAACCCATCTCTCCATGGACAATAGCTAGGTACACAGCTATGACCACCTGCAGCAATGCACCCCAGTACTGACACA
Source organism: Protopterus annectens (assembly GCF_019279795.1). Taxonomy (NCBI): domain Eukaryota; kingdom Metazoa; phylum Chordata; order Ceratodontiformes; family Protopteridae; genus Protopterus; species Protopterus annectens. The sequence continues at coordinate 769,579,013 of NC_056725.1, forward strand.
TGTGTACATGTGCATTACTGAGGATAGCAGTGTCTGTGTGTTAGTACACCTGTACTTGAGAATTCCATGAGGGCCTTCACAACCACCGCAACACCCATTTCCATAGTCAGTTGTGGCTGCTGCTGTATGGGATATTACATGTACCCTGTTACACTCCTCTCCCTACCGGCTACACGAGCCTTGTAGTACCAGCACAACAGTGTTGTACAAATGGGTTGATAGGCATGTGATACCCATTGAGTTCTGGCACGTGTGTGTATGTGTGCATGTCTGTATAGCTGTACGGTACAGCATTCTGAGGCCACATACTCCTATTACAATACCCATTTCCACACAGTAGTACAGATAGTGTTGTTGCTGCCCATAAGTGAGGCATGACAATGCAACACCCTACTATGTCTGTGGCATGTGAATTAGATGCATATCCCTGTAGTGCCACTGCTGGGATATACAATGGGTTGTATCGCAGTCGTTGGCAATGTGTGATGGTGGGTATGTCAGAGTGTCATCATGGGTTTCAGGGAGTACAATGTCCACTGGGGGATGTGGGTGCTGTGTACACTGTCAGTACACCAAGGTACACCTAGTATATGTCCCATGTACCACTTTATGGTGACCACTGTCACCATCAACCATACAGGTAACTGATACCACAATCCAGCCCAGTTATGCATGTGTGCAGCCTACCTGTAACAGATTGCATGCTCGGCCAAGTTAGCAGCGATAGGCCCAGGTCTCTTGGACATGTGTCTGCCTGTTATGTGTCTGTTAATGTGTACATGATGGTATGTCATACTATATATTGTCCATATACAACTATTACATCCCCCATTAGCATACTTTACAAGTCTGGGGATGTTCTGCATGTAACATGTAACCTGGAACACACCTCACCCTAAATTCTGTGTGGTGTGTGCAATGAAAGCCACACACTTCAGTAGCACTACATACCTAGGTAGGGGTCTAGTCCCAGTGTCGCAAGGTAAGAGTGTGCGTGTATGTGGATGGGTCTACATCAGGTTGCAGATTATACATGTCCCAGTGGGTCACTTGTCCATGTGGCACAGGCAATAACTGTTTTACAAACCTGTGACACGTGTTCATGTACACCCCAGATATGTCACAGCCATGGTGTCACCACAGTGCCATACCCTATTGTGGAATATGACTGCAGACCATCCTTCTGCTGACACATATACACCTACAACACAAATGGATAACATTATGGAGACCATAATCAACCAGTGTTACAAACAGCTATAATGCATCATTGCTGGATGGCTACACTACCTGACATGTATGCATTAAACTTTACTCCTGACAGCATGTTACACTGCAGTACTTTGGTACACTGTAGTGTACAGTCACCATGTGCATCAGAACCATATTAGCCTGTCCCTGCATTGATGTTATGGATGACAGGGATGTGGCACAGGTATCATCATATGCACAGGGTGTGCTGTTGGTTTGCCAGAGGCCAAGGGTGGGCCATACATTTGACACCATGTGTGTGGGTGAGGGGTGTAATGAGGTGAACTGGGTGTGGTGATGTGGTGTGTGTAGGAATGGGGTTGCCCTAGGTGTGTTCGTATAGTGTGTGGGTGTGCATGCACACAGTTCTGCCATGTGGCTGCCCTATACAGGTTTTTATGGACAGCTGCAGACCATACCTGGCAGGGTGTGCAGTTCACTGCCTCCAGCCATGGACACATGGACTGTGCCTGCCAGGGGTTCCATGGGCACATCCAGGTACAGGCCTTGATGTGCTACTCTCCCCTGATGATGACAGATGTCCACTGGAACCAGGTCCCTCCTGGGACTGACCAGGACCACATGCTCGTGGCCTGCTGTGGTGTGGTGTGGACAGCGCTCCCCCCACAGTGCTGGGGCTGATACTGCCACTACGGGAGTACCTTGATATCCTAGCATGTCCACGTTGACCGCCAGCTGTTGTTGTTGCTGGCCTACATCCACGTGGCCATCGCTGCACTTCTAACACATGTTCAAGCATGGACAAACCATGGTTGATGAGGCCCATCATCTCCCCATAAGATCTATCCATGAGATCAGCATAAGCACGGAGGGCACCAGACAGTTCACGAAAGTTGTCGCTTGCAGATGTGAAAGCAGCCCTCTGCAGCTTCAGGCCCTGTCTGGTGTAACATTCCATACATGTCTGTGCCACCAAGACAGCCTGAAACATGCGCCTGGTGGTACTAGTTGTGGTGCATCTGCCAGGGGCATGATGACCAGTGGCCCTACCATGAGCACCCTGGGTCATCTGCCTATGTGGTGCCCTGCTGGACATCCAGCTATGCCTGCTGTGACCAGACACAGTAGGCATGGATACCACACTCTCCTGTGCACTGCCAACAACCGCCAGCTTTCCCTCCACTATGGCCACTGGTGTATGTATAGGCACTGACACTGTGTGCGGGGTTGGGGTGGCTAAAAGTCGGATGTCAAATGATGGCACTGTTTCAGCCCCTGACAGCTCCACCTGTGCCTCAACAGTACTATCATCATCTGCGGTGTCTGTATGGACATCAACATCAGATTGCATGCAGGAGGGACCCTGTCCCACCTCGCCAACTGTGGGGGAAAAATATAAACGTACTTTAAAACCTGTACAGCGTTGCATAACAGTACACACATAGACACACACACACACACACACACACACACACACACACACACACACACACACACACACACACACACACCTACCTGTCCGTGACTTTACAGACAGTTCCACATTTATTCCCATGCATTCTCCATCCTGGACCACACTTGGTAACAGAAACTCATTAATACCACTCATTAACGTATCATTCCTCTAAATACCTAGAAAAGTGATCACAGCACAAGACCTGTTACTCCATTACCTCCCTGACCTGAGTGGAGTGGTTTTACATGGTCTCACCGCTGTCATTCAGTGGTCATTCTGTGTATGTCCAGACATCATTAACATGGGCCCTATATGTGAGGGGCTACTATGTTCACTCCATAATTTCAAGCACTGGAGTGTCATGTGTAAGTATTGCTCAGTACATGCCAGATATGCTACTCAATCAACCTATCAAGTGACAATTTTAATATATGGATACACTCCCTGGTGTTATCTAGTAATTCCCCAATGCATCTGTAGTGCTGCATACATTTTATGTCAGTCACTTCTCTGCTGAATGCAATATTAAGGGTATACCTGGTGTCTATCTTCCCTCCCAATGCGTGTTCCATGCTACAGACCTTATTATACTATCACTTGTCCTGTGATTACATAAATGACAAGTATACCTGGTGTGTCATGTGTCAGTCCATGTCGATATACTGCACGATCCCAAAGTGAAGTACTGCTGTATGAACAACCCCACAATCATACATGTGCATACATGAACACCCACACAAACACACACACATGCACTCACCAGAATGACCCAACAGACAAAATAACCACCCACTCACACCCACACACACACACACACACACACACACACACACACACACACACACACACACACACACACACACACACACACACACACACACACACACACACACACACACACACACACAGGTGAGGTTGCACAAAGATAGTATGCACAGTCATCCTATTACCCATCTGTCAACATGCATAACATATGGTACACAACAGCATGCAGTGCAGCTATAGCCAACCCATGATAGCAACAGTATACCTGTGTGTGATGCACGTGCTGTGTTAGTAGGTGATGACCCTTCCCCTGGATACCACTGCACCCATGTACACAGTATTTCTGTGCACCTGTTCTGCATCCTGCCATGTACTGTACACCAAACCTCACAGCTGTACAGCCCATTGCTGAATGTGTAGTACTGTGTCAGTTATGTCAGCTCTAATGCTCACAACCCCTATGTTTTTCAGCAACACATACCTGGGATGATATGTGGACAGATGTCATTTGTGAATACCTGATGTCTGGTTTACAGATCTCAGCATTAGCGGACCATATATGACCAATCCAATACTATTACACTGACAACCATCAGACCATACTGTGGCTATGGGGAGTGCACACACCCTTATTGATATGACTCACCCTTCCTTGATCTGCCATTGGACCACATCACCTCATATATTAACAGTACATGAGCCCGATATGTGACATATGTCCTGTACATTCACATGCAGTGTTTACAGGATGTGTTAGGTGTGCAGATGCTGAATGCGATACATACACTCCGTGTGTGCATATGTGTGTGCACACCCTTATCATGATGGCTTGTTGCACCTATTATTATGTGTACTACAGCAGTCACTACTCCTGGCAGGGGTATACTAACATGGGCCATCTGCATTTGCCAGTGTATGTTCAGTCTGCCCTACACATGCCCCCCAAATCTGCATGACTGCAAGGTCTACTCATATGCACATCCCTTGGTGTTCATGCACTGCCGTCACTATTGCTGTGGGGGGTAGGGTTACATCTGCCACAGTTCCTAAACCTGACTGTGTGCAGATATAGCCATTCTTAGCATCCTTAGGATCCCTGCTGCAGTGCACTGGTGTGTCATGCTGACACCCCCTCCCCACCTTCAACCTTTTTGGAGATGCTTGACAAGTAAGACCTACACATGTGTGTCAGTTTGCAGTTTCCCATACACTGAGCACCACGTGTTACAGCCTAGTCCCAGCTAATAACGTGGACCACAGTAATACATTATGCCATAGTGTAAATCTGTAACAGTTGCCATTGTACTACTGGTATATACACTGTTGTTGCACTGTATACGGGTGATGTTTCACACATGTCCCTACTGTAGGTCATGTCTCCCACCATTATGTTACTCCCTATGGACACATTCCACAATGACAGGATGTAAGTTATCTTGCAGGTGTCTGACATACCCTTCCAATACCTCATCATGGTCACCACTGTGATGCCATGCATTTAACAGCAACAATATGTTCACATGTACAGCGTGCATTCTGGGTAGGTGTGTTAGATGTGTGCATGGAATATCCCATAGCCATTACATGCCCGGTGTATTGGCATGCATTAACATAAACCATACTCACCAGCTACAGGCTGCTGCCTTGGTGGTATACTGGAAGGACCTACATAAGAGGGTGAGAGATGCAAAGTCAGTGGTCACACCTGTAGCATTGCTACAGGGTGGGTGCAACATTACAGTACATCAACAGTACATGTCCACAATACTACCACGTATGCACATCTGTTTATTACTACTATGCAGCAACAAACTATATATATGACATGTTACATATGCATGATCTACCTGTACAGATGTGGATGCATATGCAACAGTGTTCTACTGATGTGCCCTGTGACCTTAGATGCACACTCCTCAGCCAGTGTGTGGGTAGCACCCACATCCACAATGGTGTCCGGCAGTTGTTGGCTGTGCGGATGGGCAGGTGCCACGAGGGTGGTGAGGAGCTCCTCAACATGTGTCAAGGGGGGATGGATGGCATGGCCCCCATTGAAAGGTGATCCCCCCAGACTGCAGCAGCACACCGATGGGCATTACGAAGCAGGTCAAAACAATGATTCTGGACCTGCCCATAAGTGCGGTTGTGCAGTCCAACATCATTGACCCTGTGGACTAGGTCATTCCACAGGGTGGTCCACTCCTGCTGCTCATGGATGGTCCGGCCAAACAGGACTAGGATGTGCCATATTAGATAGTTTAGCACTATTACATTTTAAGTAGCTGAGTAAGCAGGGAGCCCTCCATGTGACATCTTACCTGAAAGACTTAAAGATGGAAACAGGTCTGAGCAACTCATACAGAAGGTTAGCACAGTTCTTAATACACATCTCTGTCACCCCCCCACCATATCAGCGACAACAAACTGTACACACAACTCAGTAGGTATGGCTACAGCATATTGTATTGTACCACACTTTGTGCTATGTGTTTGTAGCCATGCTCCCTGTGTGGACACTATTATTGCTGGCCTGTTACAGACTATTCACCTGCATGCCATTGTCAGGGCCACTATGGTTCCATATATGTCTGTGGTATGCTTACTATGTGATTGCTGAACATCTGACATTCTGTGGACATGTTCTGGGATTGTGTAGACTATTACTAACCACATATGTTCTATAACAGTGACACAATAGCATGTTTAGGGAATATTGGCCAGCAGAACCACCTCTTCAGATTCATCTGCCCATGTTACCAGGCCACATCACATGTGGGACCCACCCTGGGGCCTCCTCATGTACTGGTCCAGCACTACCTTTAGGTGGAACCACCTCAAGGGATTTTGTTCCCCCCGGGGGGGGGGGGTAACACAGACATAATCTTGTCCCCCGAGGTCAGGTCCAGAGTCTGTTCTATAGCAGGCTCCACAGACACATGGGGGATGTGCTACATCACTTTGAGGCACCCAGTACACATTTACAGGGTCCACATGCTCCTCCTGCTCAGCTTCCAGGCCAGGCACCTTCGGGACGTAGACTGTTGTTGTGAGTAGCAGTGGGTGGGAGGCTTGTTCCCATTGTGTCCATATTGGGGCCCATGGGGCTTCCATATCGCAGACCACACACACATCATCCAGGGTGTTTACCCACCACATGTGTTACATACCACCTCTGTAGGCTGTCCTCTATATCTACCAACCCGGACCACCTCCACATCTATACCTGCCATACTTTCCCATATTCCCATTCCCTACTTCACAGACAAGGACAATGTGGTCCCAATAAAGGGTTCACATGTGACATACCCATCCATGTTGCATACACTGACAGCTGTATATATCTGTGTGTATTGCTATGTGT
>NC_056725.1:769590806-769728306 GCF_019279795.1 Protopterus annectens
GGGTATTAAGTTTATTGTTGCAGATATGGTGGGGGGAAGCTGTCAATTAACAACTAGTATATTCCTGTAGTTTGCATTACTTTCCTAGTCAGTGCTGTTATCTGTACCTTACAAGTATTAGTACACTACCCTATTGCCTTACTTTGGAACTTCATGAACTGGTTTTACCTGCAGTATATACCTCTTACCTGGTATACCTGTGGAGGAATTGTTTGTTAACACTAACTGTTTCTACACATACTCCCAGATTCCAGGTTGATGTTATGCACATACCTGTCCATCTCGTTTTGCACAGACTCTGGCCATGTCTTGACCAGATGCAGGTGAACCGGGACATATTTAGACTATTACCCTCTTCAACCTTTAGTGAATTACAACACTCTCATACAGGATTTCCTAGACAGTTATATTATGTAGCACAGTGTGGGTGACAGTGATGAGTAATACTTTATTATTCAGAGCAACAGCAACACTAACAATACCATACAATACCAGAGTAAACAGTACCAGTACAGGATATCAATCTTTTATTTCTAGGCACAGTGTTTGTATCTGATGGACCTGTGGAAGCAACATTTGTTAACACTACCTGAATGTTGCCACACAAATTACCAGAATCCACATTAGTATTATGTGCATACATCTCACTCTGTTACTGTACACACTCTGGTCACAGCTTGACAAGATGGTGGTGTAGATGGGACATACTTGGCTTATTACTCTCATAACATTTTGGGGAGTTGCTAGGGTGACAGGTTTGTTCTTATAGATATGTGACAATCAGTTGTCTTTCCTGTCTGCTGCCTAAACATCTGGGATCGTCCCAATGATTTCCCAGGGAGACAGGGTAACAGGCAGCAGATATGGGCCAATATACTGGACATTCTGGACATATCTGTACAGTTGTGGGGTATGAATCTGTATGCAGCCTACTTCCACTCCCAGGATTCAGACCATGGCTGTGTCTGCTAAAACTATAACAATGTCCATCACAATTGTGTGTGCTATATAGATATTGCTGTATATCTTATCTGATTTCTGTCTATAATTCTCCTGTGGTTTTACATTCTGACCTTGTATTACAACAATCTCATACAGGATTTCCTAGACAGTTATATTGTGTAGCACAGTGTGGGTGACAGTTATGAGTAATACCTTATTATTCAGAGCAACTGTAACAATAACAATGCCATACAGTACAAAGTAAACAGCACCAGTACAGGGTATCAATCTTTTATTTCTGGGCACAGTGTTCGTATCTGATGGAACTGTGGGAGCAATGTTTGTTAGTACTACTTGAATGTTACCACATAAAGTACCAGATTCCACATTAGTATTATGCACATACATCTCACTCTGTTACTGTATACACTCTGGTCACAGCTTGACAACATGGGGTATAGATGGGAAATATTTGGCTTATTACTCTCATAACAGTTTGGGGAGTTGCTAGAGTGACAGGTTTGTTCTTATAGATGTGTGACAATCAGTTGTATTTCTTGTTTGCTGCCTATACGTCTGGGATCATTCCACTGATTTCTCAGGGGGACAGAGTGACAGGCAGCAGATATGGGCCAATTTACTGGACATTCTGGACATATCTGTACAGTTGTGGGGTATGATTCTGTATACAGACTACTACTACTCCCAGGATTCAAACCATGGCTGTGTTTGCTAAAAATGTAGCAAAAAGGAAAATAGTCTCGCCACACCATCAAGCCAAATAAAATTTATTAAAAACAACAAAGCTTTTGGATATCAAAAACATCCTTCCTCAGTGTCTTACACAAAATAGAAGTTAAAAACCAACATTTATACTAAAAGCACATGACAGCCATTAATTGATTAAGGTGAACACCCAGTTCTTAAAGATACAGAAACAATGATAAGAGGGGTAAGGAGTATATACATATTGTCCTCTCATTTTTTTTTTCTAATTTTCCTTTGTTTATTTTTTATAATAGGTTTTAGTGTAACTTGTTTATTTAAGCCCGGGTCTTTATCTTCTTCAAGCCTCACTATCCATTCATATTCTTTCATGTCCATATTATTAACATGGTCTCCATGTCTAATACCTGGGTATACAATAGATATGACCCTGAAGTCAAATTCATGAGCAGCACCCATTACAGAAATGTGGCAAGCCAGTGAGTTAGTAGGTATATTCCTACAAATCTCCGACCTATGCTCAATAATTCTATCCCTCAGTTGCCTGACTGATTTGCCCACATAAAATCCTGAACATTTCTTGCATGTACCAAGATATATAATACCAGAGGTATTACACGTCACTGTGCAGTGAAAAGTGAATCTCCTGCCACTCATAGGATGTATAAATTCTGGGCACTGATTAATACTCATACAGCATGAACAATTGTAACATGGAAAAGTGCTTTTTTTCTTAAACTCAATTCCTTGTGTATTATTCAAAGAAAAATCTTTGTAACAGAAAAGTTGTTTCAAATTATTACAATTATGGTAAGTAAACATAAGTTGGTCTGGGAACCATTTTTCATGACCGGGTATAGATTTCAGGACAAACCAATTTTTTCTTATAACATTCTTAGTTGTTCTGCTCATTCTATTGTATGTCATGAGATATCTAAGAGGTTGTCCATTACTAGAACTCATAGTGTCAGTATTGGAATCCTCTTTAACAGAAAAATAGGGTCTGGCTACAGAGTCCCTTAATGTCAGGGCATCCCTCCTAGCTGTCTCTATTTCCATCATATTGTATCCCTTCTCCAAAAAACCTTACAGTCATTTCCTGCACCTGAGCATTACATACCTCCAGCTCTGTACTGTCTACTGGCTCTTAGGAACTGACTTTTTATGATACTCTTGAAGGTTCTCCTTCCGTGCATACTTTTGTATGGAGATATTTGTTAACTTGGACATCCTTCTTGTAGACACTAGTTTGTAATCCATGATCTGTAAGCATCAATTGTATATCCAAGAACTTTAGAGATTTGTCAGAGAACTTCATCTCAAATTTAAGAAATTCAACAGTCTCATTCAAGTATGTATAAAGGTTTTGTAGATCCAACACAGTACCCTGCCAAATCAGGAAAATGTCATCCACAAAACGCTTATAGAATGAAACATTCCTAGCATAAGGGTTACTTACACCATATATAAAGTTTTCTTCCCATCTGCTCAGAGTCAAGTTAGCATAGGTATTTGCTACGGCAGTGCCCATAGCAGTACCCTATACTTGATGGTAAATTTGCTTATTGAAAACAAAAACAATGTTTTCTAGAACCAGATCTAATAGTTCACAAATTGTCTCAGAACTTCTACCATTAACCAAACCATGCTCAACTAGTATTTGTCTGACACAATCAACTCCATAGGTGTTAGGAATGATGATAAATAAAGATTTTATATCTAGTCTCACTAGAAAAAAGTCCTGATTACTAATGTTATCATACCAATTGTAAAGCTGGGATAAAAAATCACCACTATCTTTAATATAACTAAGGACAAATTTTAAGTAGTCCTTTAGTATATTTTGGAGGTAGACAGATATAGCCTCTGTAATCCAACCACCACTTGAGGCAATAGTCCTCATGGGTTGTTGCTCAACAGACGTATGGATCTTAGGAAGTCCATAATGTATGGGGATGGTAGGACAGGGCACACTCAAATAATAAAAAGTTTCAAGGTCTATGTCATTCATTACTTGGAAGTCATATATAGACATATTTATTTTACTAATCATACTGTCTATTTCCTTATTGCCAATAACTTTAAACGTAGACTCATGCCTAAGAAGATCCATCATGGATTGTATATACTGTTCGATGTCCATTATCACTATTGCTCCTCCCTTATCAGCCTCCTTTATAATAATTTGTGTGCGTAGTGATTTTAATGCTTCACATTCTGATCGAGTCAAATTATGATGTTTAGAACTATTATTCCTTGTATATAAATCACATATTTGTTTCTCACATAATTCATTAAATACAGAGATGACAGGGTCACTTATTGGAATAAAAGGGCTAGTTTTCCTTAGATGATTATTCATAGTATCATTACTATTTCCATATATATTCTTTAAATTCAAACTTCTAGAGAACAGACCCAAATCAGTAACAGCATTAACTATATCATCAGTGGCTGTGGGAATAAACTTAATTCCATGTGATAACAAAGATAGTTCAGCTTCAGTTAATTGGAACTTAGAAAGGTTGACTATGGAGGGACGGGGTACTGTATTATCCATTCTAATCAATCCATTAACAGAATTCACATTTTGACAATTTTGGTGCAGTGTATCCAAAGACTCAGTACTTTCTGGAATAATAGAGGTTTCTATCTGAAATTCAGAAGGTAGAGCCACATGGCTAGTGTTAGTTTCAGCACATTCATGAATGGTATTATGTATAATAACATAATTTCTTGTCATATGACTACAATTTAATGTATCAATATCAACATAATTTTGTCCAATGGCAATACTATCAGCACCGGTTACATTGTCTCCAAGCGGTTTCACCATGTTAGTCGCCCCATTAACATAGCCTTGATGCAGTGTGCCTGAACATTCAACACTTAAGCTAATAATAGGAGTTTTTTTTTGGACTTCAGTGGGTGGTGCCACATAGCTATTATTAGTTCCAGCACGTTCATCACTGGAATTGGATGTCATAATAGCATTGTTTCCTAGCATGTTACAACAATCAACAACATTTCGTTTAGTAGTGTCACTCACAATATAAGATACATTCTCTCTAGACTTTTCTAACAGATGCTGACTTACATTTCTATTTTGTCGATGTGGATTACATTTTCCTACTTCCCTATGAGAGAGAATATTTTTAGTGTAGTCATAAATATCAGATACTTCACTGGTTGTAATTGATAGTGAACAATTGGCATCATTATTAAAACTAAGAGGTGTAGCTACATTATTATGAACATAATCATTAGAGTCATAAACGTCATTCAGCATTCCAATGCAACAGTTATTTAAATATTCAACAAACCTTATATCAGGAGATGTTTCCAAGGAGCTCAAGACATTAAATTCATTGAATATCTGACTGCAGTCATTAGTACTAGAAGTCAAAGAAGTACGTTCATTCAATGTTTTAGCGTTCAAATTATGACATTTTGACAATAAAAAAGATTCTTTATGAAAGTGGACAGATACTGTTAAAAGCTACCTTATTAGAGCATTCTGTCACTCGCGAGCTCTGCTCCTTGTAATTGGACCAGTTCTTGATCTCCCCCTCGACCTCGAGCATTGTTGCAGCATTTTGCGTTCCCGAATAACTACTTTCTGTGGTAGCTGAATGTTGAATCCCTATACAGCTTCTAAAAAACTTTTTTTCAGCAAGTTCTCACCTTTCAAGAGCCGTTGTGCTGCCATTACAAGTGGAGTATGGCTGACCTTAGGGCATGCTGATGTCATTGATACACTCGAGGAAGCAGAGTCTGCATCTGATTGGTTGTTAGAAGCAGGACATTCATTCTCAGAGCATTGCATATTGGTTTCAGGCAAGCAATTGGTAGGAATCACATTACTATTACATGAAGCAGTTCTGTTGTTGACAACGATTGTACCCTTATCATTATAAGATGCACTTGGCCAACTAAAAATATGACTACTATTGAAATCATTTATGTCACGCTGTAATTTTTTTCTTTTTAGTAGCTTCCAGCTGTTTATCAAGTGTATTCAACCTCCCCAACATGGCATCATATAGGGAGATATTACTATTAAAGACAGACATTTCAGTAAGTTGTTTCTCCAATTCATTAATTTCAACACACAGTTCAGTCTCTTTAGGGATGAAAAATTCATTCATTAGATGCATGTAGTCAAGGCCAAGTCTAATATTCAATCCCTGCCATTTCTTTAAAACTCAGGGTAGGTGTTGCCATTTGAGGACATGTTGAGAACACGCAGCCCTTTTGGTACAATTCCTTGCTCAAGGTAGGCATTAAAACTAAAAAGTTGCCATTGAAGCTTCTTGAAACTTTTAACCTTATTTTCTAAGGTCTTAACCATCAGTACAAAGCCATTAATCTCACCTCCCATATTACCATTAATCTCACCTCCCATATTAGTTGGATTAGCCATTCTTCTATCCATAGAGGTAGTGTGTCCAAGCAGTGAATTTTCTCTCTGTAGAAGTCCATTCAGTGTTCAAACAACACAAGTATTCTCCATAGGCTGTGTCATATTAAAGGCAAGGCAATATGACGTCCGCAGGAAAAATAGAGCAAACTCAAACAGTAAAAATGTGGAACAAGCGCTAAGGTGGAGAGAAAAAAAAACAAAGCAACAGCAAAAAAGGAAAATAGTCTCTCCACACCGTCAAGCCAAATAAAATTTATTACTGTTTGAGTGTGCTAAAAATACAACAGTTCACATCTCAGTTACATGTGCTATTTGGATTTTGTTGTCTGTCTTTCCACTGTTTTCTGTCTATGTCTCTCTCAGTTGTACTACATGACCTCTGGGGATTACACCAGTCATATACAGGCATTCCTACACATTTTATTTATGTTGCACAGTGTGGGTAACAGTGCTTAATACAACAGTACTATTAAGTGATTGCAAATATACATTACCATATGATACCAGAGTAAACACATGCAGTCCAGCAGTTAGACCATTTTTGTCAAGCTATTATGCTTTTATTTACATACAACCTATATGAGACTCTTCCTGCCATATTCTCTGGTGTATGCAGTACTTGGCTTAAACAATACAGGTTTTATACAGGCAATTAACTACTAATACTTTTAGATTTATTTCCTATTACAGTACATGCAAGAGTATTACTAACCTGTCTCGCATTGCAACCTTTCCATGCGATATCATGGACCTCCTGGTTTGCAGCCTGCTCACCTGCCACTGTGAAGGACATAAGAGGAATATTTAGCCATACCTATCCATAATATACATGAGCTGGCAATTATTAAACAGGTAGTGGAGTGATACTTACACACAGCTGGGATCTCCCCTGTTCTCCTAGCCTCTTGGATCCATTGATCCAAGAGATCCCCCTTTCTTCGCTTCAGGTTAGCATAGTGATGCCTGACCTACTCACCAGTTTGGAGTATGCCAGTGGCACTAGTGAGGTCACGGGTGAGAAGGTCCGAGGCTTCCGCTTTATATTGGGAACCCTGGTACTGGCCTGCAGCAGTCTCTGCTCATGATCTTTGACAAGGAGTCCTGCCATGACTCTGGACTCCTGGATGCCCTGCGCTGTGCCTGAAAGTGCACACCCTCTCCCATTCTAGACATAGTGCCTGCAAGGGGAAGCTACAACCAGTTATGAGATGTATTCCTGCCTGTTGGGTTTAAATAGGGCCAATGTCCCACACTTTGCCATGATTGGATGGTTTTGAAAAGGTTAAGTTATGGGCAAACCTGCTTACCTAAGGTTGGCATTGTTTAAAGGAGTATACCAATGGTCAAATTGGGTTAGCTGGCCTACACATTGCTTACACCTACTAAGCTGGGCTGTGCAATGCTTAGTGTTGCTTAATATTTAATTTGCATTATATTTGCTTTTTGGCATTGATTTATTATTTATTACATGTTATATATGTGTCTGCTATCCATGATTCATGTGTACGTACACTGTATGAGGTCCTTGTGTTTGTTAGGGGACTACAACACTTTATTACAATTACACCTCACATCTAGGCTTACTGCAGTACTGCAGTTCACATATTTATGTTATGTAGTAGGTAATACAACATAAAACTGTATATAGATTCTTTTCACATGTTCAGTTTGATTTTCCTATAGTGAAGATTTGTTTGGTGATACCTCAGTCTTATGTACCATGGTGATGGCTTAGAGGTTAACTAGTGCAACTATAGTGTACAGGGTTTTGGGTTCAAGAACTGCAAAGGCTGTTTTTTTTTGTTTCTGGCCAGAACAGCAGTTATTGCATACAGAGTGATTAAGCCACTTTTATGCACGTGTAAGTGGGTTTGCGCAGGTTTGCGCAAGGGTAAGCTATGCTAACCTTCGGTTAAATATGCTTACAGAAAGTTAGCTTCAATATTGCTTAACATCTGTGCCCATTGCTTACCCCCACGCAAATGGGCTTAAACCTGCTTACTAATGATGCTTACTCTCTCTTACTACTGCTTAATAATGCTTACACTTGCTTACTAGTGCTTACTCCCACTTACCACTGCCTTAATTTAGACAGTAATGTCTAATGGTTCTTGAGAAGGTGGGGGATTTGGAAGCTGTATGGAGTTATCATTCTTTACACATTTTACCTTCCATCTGTACCCCTGATTCCTGTGTACATATACTGTATGGGGCACATGTGATTATCTGGGGACTTTGCAACATTATGACACTGAAACCTCACATGTGCATTTAATGCAGTACTCCAGTTCGCAAATATATGTTATTTAGTAGGTTATGTAACTAAAAATATTGGTCATAAAGTGATTTGACATGGAAAATGGAATGTGCTGCAGTGGGACTCGAACCAGGAATGACTGCTCGTAAGGCAAATGCTCTGCCCACTGCACTATTGCTATACTGCTTCATTTGCATATATCTTGCTTTTTATCCTCTTCTGCCATTTTTAACTGTAGCTAAGCGATGGGCAAACCCGTGCACCTACGATTAAATTTAATCTGTTTCATAAAAAAAACTTTATATTTGTTGTTTTAGCTATTGCTCTTGTACATGTGGGGTTATATTGCTGGGGGCATGCGTACACCTATGAGCGGTCTCCCTCATTCTTTTATAACTTGTCTGCTGTTCTCCATTGCAGGAGTGTGTATATTCTGAGAGCTCTGCTATCAGACATGCCCCCTGCACTCTTACATGCTCTGTGTAAGATTAGTGGCTCAGGGAGCGTGTCTTCATTAATATGTATGGCGCACTGCCATCCTGCTCCTAAAAGGCCGCTTCCATACAGGACTAAGTTAGTCCTGCACGGAAGGATAGGGAATCCAGGGGTATGTAATTGACTGAAAGCCTGCCATGTGGCATTTAGAAGGCTTATTAAGCTTTAGAGATAAAGGGAATGAAATATCAGATCTAAAACTGTTAAGCATCTATCATACTTAGACAAGTAACTGGAACTGAGATCTGTATTCAATAGTCCATTCATCCATAACCCCTTTTTGCTCATGGGGTTTGGTTTTCACTTCAACTGTAACAATTATTTACAGACAATGTTCACATCACTGGGTGGTCAGCTCAACTCTAGTTGTTCTTCCATAATACACACGTGTACTTCTATGGCCAGTTTATAGCATCTTGACCACTTACTAGGAATCTTTGAAATGTGGAAGATAATCAGAGCACTCAGAGAAAACCCACACAAACACAGGGAGGACATGCAGACTTTCCACACAAGGCACCACAGCCAAGAATTGAACCATAGGCCCTCTTTCTGTGAAGCAGCAATACTACCCACTGTGCCACTGTGCCACCTTTTGCAACAATCAGTACTCCCAAAAAACTTGGTACAAATACTGTGATATTATAATGATTATTCAGGGAATGCAATAGTAAAAAGGAAAACTGCTGACATTTGGTGAAAACTTTGACAAAAAATAATTTAATAAATGAAAATAGAGTTGGGATCAGGTGCTAAAGCACTCAATACATGCAAAGGGATAGTTGGTATTGTACAACATCACAAACAGATACAGGAAGACGAGTCAATGGAATGGACACTATCATCACATAAGAGGACATCCAAAAAGGAGAACTGGACTAAAGGGGCATTATAGAAAACAAAAATAGCAATAACATTCCAGCACTTAAAGATGGAAAGAAGAAATAAAATAAACTGTTAGACTGTAAGATAAATGAAGCACAATATAAAATGTTAAAGGCCCGGAAAGTCATATATCTTAGAAATCTAGAGAAATAGTTGTTAAATGAAGTATTTTTTGATAGGTAAACTCTGAAAGTTAAACCAGGTTTCTGATAAATAGAATATTTAGCAGCCAAAGCATTATTTTTAAATACTTAGTTATGCCATTCTAGCAGAAAAATATATTGCATAATGGAAAAATGGTTAAGGGTTTCACCTCCTCAACACAAGGTACAGGGAGTGATTCTGACCTAGGGTTACTGACTGGGCTTAAAGTGGACCTTTAGGGCAGTTAACCAAGTATTTGCCTATGGGTATGTTGAAAATGATTTATAGATTAACTAAGAACTTTAAATATACTCTTAGAATTTTACATTTAATAGATATTCATATAAAATTACAAGTGACGGATTAAGAGGGCTTTACAGAATCTCATAACTTGCACAGACATCTTGAAGAATACATTCATGAATGCATAACTGAGCATGACGATAGAAAACAAAAACATTTTACTGTGTTTTGTGACATAAATATAACAATTTTTATAAGCTGTAATTTAATCATTTAATTAACTGGAAAGTTAATAGGAATTATACCATGACCCCCTATTAATATTCCAAAATGTGCACGCTGATTGGCCAGCGTACAAGTTGTAAATTGACTTATACTAATGGAAAAAGGTCCGGTCGCCCGGACTTTTTCCATTAGTACAAGTCTTTTTTTAAAACACTGTCTCGCTATGTTAAAAGAGTTTAACATAGCAACACAGGTTTAAAAAAAGCAATGGAGATCTCCGTTGCTTTTTTTAAAGCTGTCTCGCTATGTTAAACTCCTTTAACATAGTGACACAGTGTGTAAAAAGCAACTGAGATCTTGCTTTTACCATTGCTTTTTTTTTTAAACCTGTCTCGCTATGTTAAATGGGTTTAACATAGCGAGACAGGTTTAAAAAAAAAAAAAGCAACGGAGAAAGCAAGATCTCCGTTGCTTTTTACTGTTTCGCTATGTTAAATAGTTTAACATAGCGAGACAGCTTTAAAATAAGCAACTGACATCTCCGTTGCTTATTTTAAAGCTGTCTCGCTATGTTAAACCCATTTAACATAGCGAAACAGTAAAAAAGCAATGGAGATCTTGCTTTCTCCATTGCTTTTGGCCACAGCTCTGATGTACATCAGAACTGCCGCGGATGCCAGACAGCTGCCGAAGGGCAGCAAAGAGGCATTATACAATGCCATTATTTAAGAAAAGTAATTGTTTCTTTTCTTAAATAATGTCATAGTATAATAGCAAGAGGTTATATATAAAAGAGAATCTGAGCATTTCCAACCTCTATTAAGAGGAGGCAACATGTCAGTAGTTGCTGCTAATAATAATAAACAAAATACTAATATTTCTTTTCTTTTCACATACTGTATTGATTTCAAATCAATCAAAGAAATTATTTTTAAGAATTGGAGACTATTCCTTGACGACCAACAGCTTGCTAAGGTTGCAGGTGATAAACCTAGGTTTACTTATAGACGTGGACCCAACTTAAAAGATCTTTTAGAGTCCACTAAGGATAAAATAGATAAGAAGAAAAAATCGGGAATGGCTAAGTGTGGTACGTGTTCCTACTGTAGACATATTTGTACTGGATCCTCAATTAAAATGGCAGGGACATATTATGTGGTAAATGGGAAATATAATTGCAATTCTAAGGGAGTGGTATATGTGGCACTTTGCAGGCAATATCCTGCATTTTATATCGGCAAGACCGATAGACCACTCAAGAAAAGAATGTACGAACATCTATATGCCATTAGCAATGTGGATCTAAATAATGCATTGGCAAAGCATATTACCGAAAATCTTGACCATGAATTTGAGTTTTCAGTTTTATACCAGATAGAACCCCATATTAGAGGGGGTCCATGGCAATTGCAACTTGAGGAACAAGAGGTTCTGTGGCAGATTCGTACATCATCTTATATTCCTCCAGGACTAAATGAGGTAGTGTCCATCAAATGTATAAACTAAAAGCCCTTAGGAGGTAGTATGGTGGGGTGGTTTTGGTTTTTTGTTTTTTTGGTTTTGTGCTCATACAATAACTGTAGGGAAATGTATATGGAGTTGAATATAAGTGTTTTCTGCAATCTAACACATAAATGTATATTCTTGCCGTGCATTTTTGTGAACACAAATATAGGATCACAAATATGTATATAAAATTATTATAAGAAGTGTTTGATGGGCTAGGACTAGTGAATGTGGGGTATAGTGCCTTTTGCCTTTTAACTTGTTGGTTTAATAATAATAATAATGTTATATTAACATTAAGTACTGGATATTGAATTATTTATGTATAAGATATAATAAACATAAGTATTATGTATCTAAAATATATATACATGTATATACATATAGAATTCAATAATAATGTATAGCATTATTTTTAGATTTTTAGATTTTTCAAAGCTAAGGGAGTTAGAAGAGTGATTGTGTTGCCTTGTGCTATGTGCTTTATGTTTTATGTCTTATGTCTTATGGTGTATAATCAAGAATTTTTTAAAAAATTGGTTGAAAAAACTGTTTTAAGTTAATATTTAGAATGCACAAGTGAAGGAACAAGAAGGTGCACCATGTACTGCAAAATATGAATAAAAATTCTATTCTTGAAGTAGTTGAACCACGTTTATTGTATAAAACAATAAGGAACAGCTGCAAAGTAAGCGCTTTCGCGTTATAACAAACGCTTCATCAGACGTTTGTTATAACGCGAAAGCGCTTACTTTGCAGCTGTTCCTTATTGTTTTATACAATAAACGTGGTTCAACTACTTCAAGAATAGGATTTTTATTCATATTTTGCAGTACATGGTGCACCTTCTTGTTCCTTCACTTGTGCATTTACTTCTTCATTGGAGGTGCTTTATCCAGCAGGAACTATTTGTTTTTTGTTTTTTAATATTTAGAATATTTAACTGAGAGTTTTTTTTATTCAATCGTGTGTCAATTGAATAATTGACACCGTAATTGTTTAAACATTCAAACATTTAAGTAGAGGAGAAGTTGATGTTGATTTTATTGTAGTCTGAGGAAGGTGGGGTAAACTACCCTACCGAAAGCGATTATTCAGTAAATTGGCTGTGCTCCGTCTGGTACTGGGTCCTTCTTTATTTCACCTTTTGTGTTGGATTTTAAAGTTTCAGCTTTTCTTTTTTGTGCCAGTTTATAATAGCAATAACCCACTTCTGGGTGTGGGTAATGCGGGATTTAACCACGGTTGTCTTTGTTTGGTCCCTCGGGCGATGCCAACCGTGGTTAAATCCCGCATTACCCACACCCAGGCGTGGGTTATTGCTATAATACTACATTCTGAGGGAAAAAATGCACTTAACAGCACAAGCACTCCAAACTGAACATATGTCTAGAGAATATCTTCCCTTGTAAGCTACACTGTGTCAAAAGGTATAAAACACAAAAACAAGAATGATAAATTTCAAATATACTTTGAAACACTTTGAGGTGTTTTTTTGATATACACAAAAAAGGTACAGCCATTTCATACACATATGTTGCTCAATGACCTATTTTACAGTATATATAAATTAAGTGACATGATCCATCACATCAATTTGTGTATGTGTGTGTATGTGTGTGTATGTGTGTATATATATATATATATATATATATATATATATATATATATATATATATATATGTATATCAAGAATTTGTAATTACCTAATAAAATTTATGATAAGACTGCTTAGGCACATATTTAATTTAACATCGTACTGATCAATGCACATGCATTACATAAACCTCTCCTTAAATTATCATCATCACCACCATCATCATCAATTCCCTTTTTCCCATTTTTTACATGAGGTCAGGGTGTCATGTCAACTGTCATCATCTCTCTCTATTCAATACCACACTCCTGCCTTCTTTAGCAGTCATGCCTTCTCCCACACAATCCATCCATCTTTCTGCTGGATGCCCTTGTTTCCTGTTACCTTCTTCCATTCTGTCCCAAATCTTCTTCACCAGATTGTCTTCTGCTTTTTGCACGTGCCCAAACCACCATAATCTGTTCTCTTTGACCTTCTCTGAAATTGGAGCTACTTTAGCTCCTGCCCTGATATCCTTATTTCTTTATCTGTCCCACAGTGTGCATCCTGCCACCCTTCTCAGGCATGTCATCTCCATCCCCTCTAACTCCCTCAACTGCTCTGCCTTTACTGCTCAGATTTCTGTACCATACAGTAGTACTGGTTGCACCACTGATTTATAGACCTTACTGTTTAGCTACTTTGGCATTCTTCTGTTATATACTACCTCGACACTCTTTGTCAGATCGTTGCAACCCCTATGATTCTCACTTTGACCTCCTCATTCAGACTTACCTTCTCCTTAACCAAACCAACCCCTATGATTCCTGCTTTGACCTCCTCATTCAGACTTACCTTCTCCTTAGCCAAACTTCCCAGATACTTGAAGCTGTTAACCTGTTCCGCTATTTTCCCTTCTATCTCAATTCTCAGCTTTTTACTGATTTCCTCCATTTGCTGTCATTACAGCTGTCTTATTTGTACAAAGTTTCATCCTGTCTGCCTTCCGTTTTGCATTACATTCCCTTATCTTTTGCTGAAGTTCTTGCTTTGAGTCTGCTTGTAATGCCACATCATCTGCATAGAGCAACTTTGTTGATCTGTTCCCTCCAACCTGTTTGCTAATGTAGCCCATCACCAGTGTGAACACCAGTGGGCTCACAGCTGAATCCTGATGCACATCCATTTCTACTGGCAACTGCTCTGTGTGTCCTAAGACTATTCATACTTGTGGGTCCTTGTATATAGCCTGTACTAATTCTACCAATGTTTCTGGGGCTTCAAACCACTGCAGTACTGCCCAAATCAGCTTTCTTGGAACCTTGTCATATGTTTTCTTCAAGTCTAGGAATGCCCATTTGAACTCTTTCCCCATCTCTAGCTTCTTCTCAACTATCTGTCTCACTGCAAACATCAGGTCAGATGTGCTGCATCCTAATCTGAATCCAAACTGTTCATCTCCCATCTTACTTTCTACTACTCTGTGTATTTATTTATCAATCACCATCTCCAGAACTTTCATGCAGTGTGACAGAAGTTTGATACCTGTGTAATGTCCACAGTTATGCTGTCCCCCTTGTACCTGTACACTGGCATTGGTATGCTTATTCCCCAATAATCTAGTATATGCCTTTCTCTCCATACTGCTATGAGTACCTTGAGGAACCATTTCTCCCTTAACTCATCAAATATTTTGATCATAACTGCTGTGACCTCATCTGAACCTACTGATTTCCCTGACTTAATTTTCCTGAGTGCTTTCTTAATTCCTCTGTGGTGAGCTCCTGCTATTCTTTCATTGTACGCTGTGTCTTCGGCATTACAGTTTCTGTGGGGTTTTCTTCATTCATAAGCTGCTGAAAGTATTCCTTTCATCTGCCTTTGTCTTATGGGCTAGTGAGCGTGTTGTTGCTGGCATCCCTTATGGAAGAAGTCTATTTTCTTTATTTTTCTGCCATTGCCTTGTGACCTGATGGAGCTTCGTTGTGCCAGTTAATATGTCACTTTCCTGAAACTGGTAGAGTGCCTCTGATGCCTTGTTTTTTTTTTGCTTTTGTATCTCCTATCTTAGCCTCTTTATTAGCCAGCCAGTAATCCTTCTTAGCCTGGACCATATTTTCTGTCTCCCACTTTTTCCTTGCACTCTTTTTTTTTGACATGTTTCTGGACTTCTGCATTCCACCACCAACCTTTCTTACATAAGTATCTTATTTCCATACCTGGCTTGGCCACATACCTTTTCTGTAATTCTCATGCATGCTGTTTTGAGGCACTGCCTTTCTTTTTCAGCCCACCTATTTCCCTTTCTTCCTCAGGTGCTAGAGGCTTGAACCCTTGTGCTTTCTCTCCAGTTAACTAGTCTTTCTGTTGACCTTAGAGCCTTCCTTGACCATTGCTTGGAGCTGATTGTGGCAACCAGTGGTTTATGCTGTGGGTTGACTGTTTCACTGGGGCTGAGTTTGCAATCACTGATTTTACTCCAGTGTCCTTTTCTTACTAGGAGGAAGTTTATCTGAGTTGCATGTTGACTGCTCTTCTATATGATCTTGTGACTCTCTCTCTCCTGCTGAAACATGTGATGGCCTCCATTAATCCATTTGCCAGACAGAAGTCTAGAATGGCCTTTTCTTCCTTTATTTCTGTTGTCCCACCCATGTGGACAGAAGCAGCCCTCATATCTTTTTCTGTCTGTCATGATACATGCAGTCAGGTAAACCATTATTGACACCAATTCATGTTGTCCTGCTTTATCTAGTAGGTCCTACAACAGCTGTCTGAATGCATTCATTTCCTCACTATCACAACCCTTCTGGGGGCCATAGACTGAGATTATGAATACTGCCCTATCCTTACAATGGAGTCTGCTGTGGGTCTGTCACTAATTCTGATGGCATCCCTCACTGTCTTCTGAAGCCTCCCTCTCACCACAATTCACATCTTGCTTCCTAGATACATAGGATGTCCAGCTTCCTCCTTATCAACATGTCTTCTACTTTCAAGCCCCTTCCTGTCAGTGAATCTACACTGAGTGTAGCAATTCTTGGTTCATATTTGGCAGGTTAATTGTCTTATGTCCAGCTTTCACTCAGCAGAGATATTCCAGGTAACCCAATTGGAGTGCTTCTGGATTGTATGGCAGGCACACACTGGCCAATAGGGGCACATATACTGCACACACAGCATGGGTCCTTAGCATAGGTCAGAATAGGCTAGGTCGTCAACCCACTTATCACTGGCAAATGCCCATTTGTTGACATTAGTCAACACAAGTGAATCACCTAGAGGCATATTTGACACTGTTGAATGGCTAGCCCAACATTATGTGTAATCTGTGATCCATATTCTCCTGTTTTGAGGATATTGCACACCACAGCTGATGCCCAAAGCAATATAATTCTCCTCCCTATTGGACACTATTTAGAGTCTATGCTGCTGCCCACAGCTGCATTCCTGGGTGAATTTTGAGGTAGAAACACTCAGCATGTTTTGGGATGTGAAAGAAACCCCACAGAGAGCAAGGGAGAACATGTAAACTCCATACAGGCATTGGCTTGAGGTCAGAATCAAACTTTGCATCTTGCACATGGGCGTCAAAGACTTTAACTATTACACTACCTGGTCTTAAAGCTAAATCAAAATTCTTATATGGAATAATATTGTATAGTTACATTTTTGAGGAGAGGTTTAATTGAAGACTAATGTAGTCAATAGAGCAAGTTTTCAAAAATAAAAAAGTGGTTAAAAGGGCATGGATCATAGGATCATAGGAAATACAAAGGAACACCCTTAAACCTGAATACCTATCCAGTCATCCAGTTGCTGTTTGAAAGAATATAATGTATTGTACTGTTTAATATGCAATGGAAGTTTATTCCAGAGGTTGAGAATTTCATAATGAATCAGTATCTCCATTGGATTTTATTTAATGATGTAGGTATAGATGTCTGGTCCTAGTATTAGTAAGACTGTTTGACTTATGGACATATAAGAGATCCTGGACAAATGGCTCCCTAATGACATGGAAGGCCAGACATAGATCACCACTCTTGTGTCAACAGGACAACAAAGAAAGGGACAGTGTTTCCAGCATTTTCTGGTAGCTTACATCACTTAAGCCACTGATCTTTTTTATTTATGAATCCCTGAGCTGAAGTCTATCTAGTTGTTTGGTATGGCTAGTGAGATACAACACAAAGGGTGCACTGTATTATATGAGTGGCCTATTTAATGCAGAATATAAGGGTGAATGACTTCTTTAGATCTATATGTTATTCAGTTTGTGATCAGCTGTGCTAGGTAGGACTTCCTGACCACTATGACAACACGATGATCAAAGAAAAGGGAATTATCAACACATGTTCCAGTGTCGATAATTAAATTCTCATCTTAAAGTGGGATATTGCTCATCCTATACGCTGGGGGGAGGGGTGTCTATCAAACATGACAACAATGCAGTTTTTTGCATTTAATTTGAGTCCGTTATTTGTATACTGAACATTAACAAGTATACGTTCATGCTGAAGGGCATGGCATTGAGAACAGCAACTAGATTACAGTCATCTGCGAACTTGATTAACCAGAGATTTTGTTTCATGATCTGGAGATTCAAAAGTAAGTGCCAAACAATAGGGGACCCAGTACTGTGCCCAGCACAACACTACTGGACAAAGTCGTACTTTCTGAGAAAACATTCACTCCCCTCACTGTGTGAGTAGTACCTTTTATCCAGTTTGTTATCCACCTTACTATACTGGGATCTATTTGAAGCATGTTTAGCTTGTTTATTATGCTAACATGAGGAATGCTTTGGCCAGGTCTATGCACACTGCATGTATGCATGACCAATGCCAATAGCCAGTTGTTACCCTTTCATAGAAGTTAACAAGATTCATTAGACAAGCTCTACCCTTGACAAAGCCAAACTGCTGTAGGTCTTGTCAGATAATATTTTTAAAATCATAGTTAATCAAGTCAGTTGTGATGTGTTCAATATCTTTGCAGACAGGATGTATCAAACAGTGGGGTGTATAATTTCTAGGGTCAATGGCAAGGCCACCCATGTGAAGTGGCATCACAAATACTATGTGCCAGACCTCAGTGACATGCCAGGGTTTAGGCTCAGGTTGAATAGTTTAAAGTATGGCTCTGCCAATGCCTATTTGGTATTATTTATTAAGCAGCCTGGTATATTACCTGATCCCAGTGAGGATGTATTTTTAGTCTTGGAAAGCACCTTCAGTATTTGTTCTTTAGAACTGGGGTGGGGGGCCTGACATCTTCTGGGATAGTAAGCTTTGTGGTGAAGTTTGTACTCAGTTTGTTTGTACAGAATCAGAGTAGGCATTGCCATGCTGAATAAGTTCTGATTTTCTTAGTTTCCTGACATAGCTAAAGAAGGATTTCTATTTATCCTTAGCTTCAGATGCTAACGTAAGTTCCTGCACTGCCTTAGATTTCCTAATAGTAGTGTTTAAATTCTTTTTACAATTCCTTAATGTTAACCTTGATTTGAGGGTCATTTGTTCTCCTGTATACTTTAATGAGACTTTTTCTTTTGTTGTCGTTTATGTTTGTGGACCACCATGATGGTTTACCCTTAATCTTCCCAGTCAAGTTGGATGTGCGATGGATGAGAAAGAAAAATTTTGGAGTGAGTTGGATGAAGTGGTGATGACTGTACCCAAGGGTGAGAGACTGGTGATTGGAGCAGATTTCAATGGGCATGTTGGTGAAGGGAACAGAGGGGACAAGGAAGTGATGGGTAGGTATGGTGTTAAGCAAAGGAATGCAGAAGGTCAGATGGTAGTGGATTTTGCAAAAAGGATGGACATGGCTGTGATGAATACGTATTTTAACAAGAGGGAGGAGCATAGGGTGATATACAAGAGTGGAGGAAGATGCACACAGGTGGATTATATCTTATATAGAAGGGTCAATCTGAAGGAGATTGGAGACTGTAAAGTGGTGGCAGGGTAAGTGTAGTTAGGCAGCATAGGATGGTGGTTTGTAGGATGACATTGCTGATCAAGAAGAGGAGGATGAATGTGAGGGCAGCACCAAGGATCAAATGGTAAAAATTGAAAAAGGGTAATTGTGAGGTGATGTTCATGGAAGAGTTAAGACAGACACTGGGTGGCAGTGAAGAGTTACCGAATAGCTGGATAACTACAGCAGAGCTAGTAAGAGAGATGGCTAGAAGGGTGCTTGGTGTGACATCTGGAAAGAGGAAGGAGGACAAGGAGACCTGGTGGTGGAATGAAGAAGTACAGGAGAGTATACAGAGAAAGAGGTTGGCGAAGAAGAAGTGAGATTGTCAAAGAGATGAAGAAAGTAGACAAGAGTATAAGGAGATGAGGTGCATGGCAAAGAGAGAGGTGGTGAATGCTAAGGATAAGGCGTATGAAGAGTTGTATAAAAGGTTGGACACTAAGGAGGGAAAAAAGGACCTGTACCAATTGGCTAGACAGAGGGACTGAGCTAGTAAAGATGTGCAGCAGGTAAAGGTGATAAAGGATAATGAGGGAAACATACTCACAAGCGAGGAGAGTGTGTTAAGCAGATGGAAAGAGTACTTTGAGGGGTTGATGAATGAAGAGAATGAGAGGGAGAGAAGGTTGGATGATGTTCAGATAGTGAATCATGAAGTGCAGTGGATTAGCAAGGAGAAAGTAAGGATAGCTATGAAGAGAATGAAGATCGGAAAGGCTGTCGGTCCAGATGACATACCTGTGGAAGCATGGAGGTGTTTAGGTGAAATGGCAGTGGAGTTTTTAACTAGATTGTTTAATGAAATCTTGGAAAGTGAGAGGATGCCTGAGGAATGCAGAAAAAGTGTTTTGGTACCGATTTTTAAGAATAAGGGTGATGGGCAGAGCTGTAGTAACTACAGAGGGATTAAACTGATCAGTCACAGCATGAAGTTATGGGAAAGAGTAGTGGAAGCTAGGTTAAGAAGGGAGGTGATGATTAGTGATCAGCAGTATGGTTTCATGCCAGGAAAGAGCACTACAGATGCGATGCTTGCTCTGAGAGTGTTGATGGAGAAGTACAGAGAAGGTCAGAAGGAGTTGCATTGTGTCTTTGTGGATTTAGAGAAAGCATATGACAGGGTGCCTAGAGAGGAGTTGTGGTATTATATGAGGAAGTCGGGAGTGTCAGAGAAGTATGTAAGAGTGGTACAAGATATGTACGAGGGTAGTGTAACAGCGGTGAGGTCTGCAGTGGGAGTGATGGATGCATTTAAGGTGGATGTGGGATTACATCAAGGATCAGCTCTGAGCCCTTTCTTATTTGCAATGGTGATGGACAGGTTGACAGACGAGATCAGACAGGAGTCCCCGTGGACTATGATGTTTGTAGATGACATTGTGATCTGTAGTGAGAGTAGGGAACAGGTGGAGGAGACCCTGGAGAGGTGGAGATATGTTCTAGAGAGAAGAGGAATGATGGTCAGCAGGACTAAGACAGAATATGTGTGTGAATGAGAGGAAGGATAGAGGAATGGTGAGGATGCAGGGAGTAGAGGTGGTGAAGGTGAATGAATTTAAGTACTTGGGATCAAAAGTTTAGAGTAATGGTGAGTGTGGAAGAGAGGTGAAGAAGAGAGTACAGGCAGGATGGAGTGGGTAGAGAAGAGTGTCAGGAGTAATTTGTGACAGACGAGTACCAGTAAGAGTGAAAGGGAAGGTCTACAAGAGGGTAGTGAGACCAGCTATGTTATACAGGTTGGAGACAGTGGCACTGACAAAAAGGCAGGAGTCAGAGCTTGACGTGGCAGAGTCGAAGATGTAAAGATTTGCACTGGGTGTGACGAGGATGGACAGGATTAGGAATAAGTATATTAGAGGGTCAGCCCAGGTTGGAAGGTTTGGAGACAAAGCCAGAGAGGCAAGATTACGTTGGTTTGGACATGTGCTGAGGAGGGATGCAGAGTATATTGGGAAAAAGATGCTAAGGATGAAGCTGCTAGGTAACAGGAAAAGAGGAAGGCCTAAGATAAGGTTTATGGATGTGGTGAGAGAGGATATTCAGGTGGTTGGTGTGACAGAGCAAGATGCAGAGGACAGGAGGAAATGGAAACAGTTGATCTGCTGTGGTGACCCCTAATGGGAGCTACCGGAAGAAGAAGAAGAAGAAGAAGAAGAAGAAGAAGAAGAAGAAGAAGAAGAAGAAGAAGAAGAAGAAGAAGATAGTCATATCTGGTGGGGACTGCCAGAACTTTATTTTTGTCTAGGTAAGCATATTTTTTGTGTAGCTACTTGCTGTATTAGTGTGTTAAATGATAGTGTTATATATACATTTGGAGATTTCATCATAGGATTGGATAAGATTTCTATGTTTGTGACATTCGGATCCACAGGTTTCAAGATTTTAGAGGTAGAGAATACTAGTTTATGATCAGACTTAG
This sequence comes from Protopterus annectens, assembly GCF_019279795.1. Taxonomy (NCBI): domain Eukaryota; kingdom Metazoa; phylum Chordata; order Ceratodontiformes; family Protopteridae; genus Protopterus; species Protopterus annectens. Next base: position 769,612,636 of record NC_056725.1, read on the forward strand.
TCAGAGATGGAGATACTAAGCAAATGTTACAGACTGACACTATATTTATAAGAACCAGTTCAAGGATATTTTGACTTCTGGTAGTTTCATCTTTCGTTCTGGTATAAGAATTGTTTTAATTTAATCTAGGAACTTTTGGACATTCAAAGGATAGGTGTACATTTATTTTTTGAGGGGTAAAGTCTCCCTGAATAATTATGTTTTGCATAAGGAGAGTTCTTCAAGCATATTTTGGAACTTAATGGGATTTTCACAGGACATAGACAGTGTCCTGTAACAGGATACAGCTGATAATTGGTCATATTTATTTTTGTTTGCATCTTAATGAGTTCTGTTTATGGGTCTATAGAACTCTTCCTATAGGTGATGTGGTCTCTCATAAATATGAATTCCTGCACAGCTGCCATCAGGTCTAAATGTATGGAAGGCCTATACCCAAGTATGGAGGAGATACTAAATGAACATCTAAACTAAGCTTCAGTGATTACATACACATAAATGCACTCCAAATGCAGCAAGGCCTCAAGGTCAGGCATTTTATTATTGAGACTCCTTGTATTCAGCAAAGCCACCTTGTTGTGATATTGTGTTAGATTTTTTTTTTCTTTTTTTCTTTTTTTTTGATTAAGGTGTGGGGTCTATTAGCTGGATACTGTCTTAGAGAGGCCATATGTGGGCAGCAAAGGCTTTAGTCAGCATAAGGTAGTTTTCCTTAGCAAAGCAAGTAGGGATGTCCAGCATCACATTCCAGGCTGACAGATACAGGACCCCCCTGGAATGATACCAGTTACTATGGCAATCACTGAAGCCAGTTATATTTCCTTTGTATTTCAGGATCATTCTTGAATAAGAAAGGAGACTGCTCAAGATTAATGTCGATGTCTCGGATCCTGGTACCTGAAAGACCACTCTCTATCATCTTGTTCTTGTCCTAGGACCTCATCCTTGGTATGAAGGTGTTACTAGAGCATTGTAAATGGACAAAAGATTACAAAGGAAATGGCTGACCAAAGCAGGGATGCAAAACACAATGGAGAAGTTAGTATGACAAATACTTGAATGTAGAGTTATATGAAACTCCTACAGGAGATGTGAGATACAGTAAAGTACCGTGATATAGTAACCTTCATCAGTTCTGACAATATCAGAGTTTTATCTGTATCTCTAAAATATAATGTGAATATTATTTTAAAAAAAAGGAAAGCATTCAACCCTGTAGAGGTTTGATCCATCAATTCTGTGCACTTCCATTGCACTCTTAGTTCCTTAACAATGTAAGCCAGAGCACAAGTAACAGTGAAAAAGGATTTGGAAGGAACGATAGAGAATATTATGTGAAGAATGGAAAATTTATGAAAAGAATCAAGAGAAAAAAATTTATGAAAAGAATCAAGAGAAATGAAAGAATTATTATTTAAGCAAAGATATTATTTACAAGGTAAAAAATAAGAGGAATCAGTTTATTTCAGTAGCATAGTTGAGGAGAATACTAGTATAATGAGAGAAATGAAAGATGATAGAGGAGAGGTAAGAAGATCTCAGGAAGAAAGTATGACTATCATAATAAATTATGTAGAGAAAATGTTTTAAGACAGAAAGAAAGTACAAAAATGAATGATGTGTTAAAAAATTGATAGAACAAGAAAATAAGTAATTGGAAAATTATATTTCTATATATGAATTAGATAAGGTACTTAGACAAATTAATTTACAGTCAGCTTCACAATCAGATGGAATAGGATACAAATTGTATAAGAATTTTATGGATTGGCAGAAAAAGTACTTCTTAAAAAGTATAAATTAATGGTTAAATGGATGTTTTAAGTATAATGATTTATGCAATGGTATACTTAAATGTGTATGGAAAAAGGAAGATAAAAATAACATTGAAAACTGAAGATCTGCAGTTTTGAACAAAGCAAATTAATAGAAGTTTTTGAAAATAATTAAAAAGAGAATAGAAAGTAAAATGAAAAGTATTATGAAAGATAGCATGCCTAGCTTAAAGGGAAAAGTAATTCAGGAATTATTATTATTAGTATGTGCAATTGTGAGTGATATAAACAGGACTGATGAGAATAAGATCATGATAAGAGATTTAAATACAGTTTTTGATATAGTATGACATGAACATTTGTAAATAATGATGGAAGAGTATAATATTAGTATGAAAATTAAGAATATATGTTGTTCTGCATATAATAAAAATAATGCAAGAATTTTAGTGAATGGATGGTTAAGCAGAGAAATAGATATAAAGATTGGTATACATCAGGGATGTCCTATGAGTAATTTATTATTTGCATTAGTTATGAATGAATTAGAGATGTAAATTTGCACTTGAGAGGTGCTACTTATATTACTAATGAAGGGATAAAAATTCCAGTCACATTTACTTACACAGATGACATTATATTGCTTACAAGAAACAAAGTCTGGATGAAAGAAGTTATATATTATCTACATCAGTGTTGAAATATAATAGGCATGATTTTAAATAAGGAAACAAAGTAAAGGACTGGGTGATATAGTAAAGATGAGGGGAGTATCTTTCTCAATGAAATATATTTCTGCATTAGGAATAAGATTCGGTATAAAAATGTAAGTGATGAACAATGGAATAGGATACTAGATGAAATAAAGGAGCTTTGTTGTTTTTAGAAAACATTTAATAAAAAGGTATATTTGATTAATTCAGTTACACTGGAAAATATTGCATATTTAGCTAATGTCTATATGTTGCCAATAATCTATGACAAAGGAATACTACAAGTATTTTTTTTTATATGAGGCTCAAGATTGAATCCAGTGAAGAGAGGAGTCTAAGGCATGGACAAGAGAGATGGGGCCTTGGGACTAATAAACCCAATTGTTTATGCTTCTTCTTTGAATTTGTATAAAGTTCTGCTTTGGATACATGATATTAATGGAATATTAGTAGTAAATTTACTAAAGTACAAATATAAGCTGCATTAAGATATGTTAAAAAATTCAAAAGATGAAAAGTATGTTTAAATGAAGCAATGAGATATTATCAAGAAAAAAATCTTTTACGTAAAAATAAACATTGATTTAAAAGAAAATGAAAGGAAAGTGTGGTATTAAAACAACATAATACAATATTATTCCGTTAATCCTTAGGTAGAGCTACTGAATGAGAAAATTAAAGCTATAAAAGTATGAAAAGCATGGAGTAATAAGCAAGTAGAACGTCAAGATTCTTTATGAACATTAGTGATTAATAAATTACCAGTAAAGAGAAATATGCCATATAAAAACACTGAAAAAGTTTGTATATATTGTGATAAAGAATAAACTACAAAACATATTTTCTTACAATGTATAAGGGTTGCAAAATTTTGAGAAAACTTGTGTAACGAAAATTTCTTTGAAAATTTAAAGGAGGTAAATAAAATAAATATGAGTGTGATTATGTGAGGATATTATAACCATAAAATTAAGGACAATGTTAGTAAAATAGATAAAAGATTGTTTTATGTTGACTGGACCATTTGGAATGAAAGTCCAAATAAAATCCTGTTTAATGGTAAATGGAGACTAGCAGTAATTTTAAGAAAATTTAGATGGTGGTTGTGGAAAAGGGAGTAGAGGGTCAACTAGGATAATAAAGACAGAAGTTTAACATTTTTTGGGCCAGTTTCACGAAGGCTTGCACGGAGTCTTAGAGTAGAGTAAGACTCCATGCAGCCAACATGTCCGCCGAGCGATCCAGGAACAGCCGGTAGGGGCGTGCAACGGAGATCTCTAAACTAGTCCTACATGGACAGGGCTGGGATATGCAAATTACCTCAATTGCAGGTGAAAGCTATGCAAATGAGGTAAATTTGTGATCCAGGAAACCCAAACCTGTCTGAGTAGGAGTAGTGTTACTTGCAGAAACGTACTCAGTTGATAACTGAGTACGGTTCTGCAAATAGCAAAACGGAGCCGTGTCAGTTGGAAATAAAGCATGAATGTACAGGAGGAAGCATACCAATGGCCAAAAATATAGCCATTGGCAACGGGAAGGGATGCAAATTAAAAATAAAATAACTTTTTTTTATCCCGATCTCCGGGGTTTAACTGTAGCGCAGCACAGTGCCGCGCAAAAGTGCTGCACCCTAAAAAACAGAAAATTAATAATTAAGATCCACAAATGTGGATTTTATAGCTAAAATGAATTTACAATGCAAGGGAATGGCAGGCTGAAGACAACATGGCCACCGAGTAGAGGTTGCTAAGGGGGGAAGCTCAGTCTAAGAGATGTAACTAAGCATTAGTAGGCAATCCTATGCAAATGAGATTTAGGATAATGAATCACAAGTTTACATGGCAAATGAGCACAGTCAGTGGAGTGTAGGAGTAGGATAAGGGGAGTAACAGAGTAGAAGATAGGTGACATCATGAGGGGGGTATGTATGAAAGGAGTGAAGCTCATTGGAGCAGAGTGCCATGTGTCAGCTTACATTTACATAATAGTGAAAGAGATTTGTCAACAGGTAGGCCAGGTAAAGTCAAGAAATCAAAGGTATATGCCATGGATAACATCAAAGTTTCTCGCTGAGCGTGCATGTGCGCATGTGCGCACCAGTAAACCTTAGTAAGACAGTGTGCGTGCGTGTTAGCATGTGTGCGCACGTGTAAGCCAGAGTAAGCCTATGTAAGGCTGTGCAAACAGTTGTAAGTGTGTTTGTGCTGGTGTGCGTGCATTTTAACAAGACTAAGCAAGTTTTAGTCCATGTAAGCATTTGTGCACGCGTGTTAGCTGCTGTGTGCGTGTTTGCGCTTGTGTGCGCGGCGCTCCCCCCCGAGGAAACAGAAAGGAAAAAGGAAGCACACCAAATAGTGGAAGTTACCAGAGAGTACTAGCAGAGCTAGCAGGTGAAAACAATCAGAATCAGGCAATTACCCAGGCAGAACACTAGCCAAGCCCAGCACTTAAAACTCTACAAACAACGGTCCATTATGTTTCTCTTAAGAGACACTGCAACACTGCTGTAAGCTAATAGAAGTGAAAACTGATAAAGCTTCACTGGGACAAAAAATGTTAGGGGCTGCCATTGCTGTTATAAGGTGACCTATGCAACATGCTGAGGGTGGTGATGATGCAAATGCTGCTGGACAACCCACAGTGAGGAGACAGAGAAGAGTGTACAGGCCCAGGGTTACCTACCAGGGGCTACATGAGCTGGAGATAGTGGAGCACTATAGAGTAGACAGAGACCTCTTGCAGCAAATTGTTGAGCTGTGCAGGCCACGCCTCACACACAGAACCAACAGAGGGGAACCCATCCCAGTGGAAACTAAGTTATGTATTGGCCTAAGAATATTAGCAACAGGTACCTTCCAGAGACCAACTGGTGATATGATGGGGTTATCACAGGCATCAGAATACAGGGTACTGCACCAGTTCCTGGATGTCATGTCAGCACATGTCGGTGATCATGTATATTTCCAAAATTCCCGTGAGGTATTGGCTAGCAATATGCATCTCTTCCAGCAAATAGCAGAATACCCTGAGGTAGTGGGTACAATAGACTGCAAGCACATACGCATCAAAGCACCATTCAGTGAGTGGGGTAGGGTCTACTTCAACCGCAAGGGCTTCCCCTCCATCAACTGCCAGGTCATGTGTGATGCCCAGGGCATAATACTTAATGTGTGTGCTGGCTGCCCTGGAAGCTACCATGATTCCCATATCTGGCATCTGACGCAGCTGTACCAGACATTTGCCAATGGGGACATCCCACATGGTCATCTAGTGGGGGATGCTGTCTATGCACTGGAGCCGTGGCTGATGACACCCATCAGAAACGCACACACACCTGAACAGGAACACCATAATGAGGCACACGCACAAACACAAAATATAATCGAGCGTGTGTTTGGGCTGCTCAAGTCACAGTTCCGGTGCCTGGACACATCTGGTGGAGCCTTGCAGTACTCACCAACTACATGTACCCAAATTGTCATGGTATGTGCTATGCTACATAATATGATCCTGTGAAAACAGCTGCAGCAGGACCAGCATAGGCCTGGGCCAAACAGCCCCCCACCATTGCTAAGGCCATCACAGGCAGAGTGTGACTCGGAGGAGGAACAACCTGAGCCTGCCCCAGTAGGCAGAAGGAAGCGTGCCCAGTATGCTTTGGCCTTGGCAAAGAGGCAATGCATAGCACATACACTGGCTCAGTAGGAACTCTGGAAATGATACCTCTCTCTGATCTGCACATATAGTAAAAGGGATGCCTACGTTGACAATACCTGCTTTCAAACATGTATAGGGAGTGTAGTATGTGCATTCGACATAGGCAGCCCTGCATCAACACCTGAGGCATGATTGCCATCTGTTAAGCAATATAAAGCAGTGCTAAACAGCATTTACCATCATGAAGTATATGTAAACAAAATTGCACACACCAACTACTACAAATGTGGTCAATGTAGAGTAATATTGGCCAATGTCCAGCAATGATGGTTAATATTGAGCAATGTTGGACAAGCTGGGTCTAGGTAGGGCATAGCTGAATAAAAGCCAACATGCTCATATTTTCTCTACCGGCCCCTAAGCAGTCTGGTCTGCTCAGTATGAAAATGTAAGCGGCGATGGGCCTCGAACCCAGAATACTGTGCATTACAGTGATGGTACTGAACCACTAAACCATGATGGTATTGCAGTGGTTTTCCTGTATGAAGAAATGTTGATGAGTCTATGCAAAGTATGTCATGGAAACCCTGCAGGCACAGCATAATCCCTGTCGAGTTATGACACAAAGGTGAGTCCTGCAGTAAGAATAGAACCTGACTATCAACACACACAGTACAAATGTTAATATTGGACATGTAGACATACATCAACAAATGTAGTGGACCTCAGACAAAAACATACTGAAAGGTCACACTGGGCATGCTCACACATGAGACAAATGTCAGGCAACAGAACACTGACAGTCTGAACTGGGCATGCTCATACACTTAGGCCATGTTGGAGTACAGCACTGGGCCACACATAGCAGGCAGTTGCATGTGTTAACCCACGAACTTCTCACTACCCAGCAATCTGCCCTGTGCACACACTGATATGACAACAGACATGTAAATAATATAGTGGAACGCTGCCATAAGCAAATATGTTCTGCAGATACCTAAGCAGTTCATAGAAAGTGTGTAAGCAAAGATGATAAAAACCTGCAAACAGTATCAGCAATAAACATTGTGCATCATGAAAATGATCATAGGTTCAGAGGTTGATACTAGGCTATCTGCCCTAGGGCATGTACAAGCATAGCCAGAGTGTGTTTGGCTTCTGCAACCCAGTCAAATCAGAACACTGTGCCTCTGAATAGTAGGTCACACAAGATAGCCCATTCATGTTGAGTTTATTGTGCCTCTGTCTAGCAGGGACCCAGAAGATATCCCATGGGTAAACATGTGATCACCCATCCACATGTCAAGATGTCATCTGTACGTGGTCAGTGGGTGGCTCTGCCTATGCAAAACTGGGACTACACTTCGGAGTGAGTGGAGGCTTTCTGATAATAATCTGTCCCCCCAGCATGTCCTTTTAACATCAGTGCTGAGGTATATGTCCCTGAAGTGTGTAGCTCCAAGGGAGTCGGATATCCTGAGGTGGAGCATGTCCAGTAAGTCTGGGTCAGATATTGCCTGCAACTACAGGCACACAACACATCCATGTAGGTGGTAAGTGACTGAGTATAGCTGGAGTTACTGTATCGTAATTGTGCAGGGCATCTGTGTGAGTCCCTACATCTGCTCGATGAGTAACATTTGTGGCCATTACAGTTGCTGCAGGTGTCAGGTAAGGTACATCCCAAATGTGGCATAGTAACCAAGCATGGTCGTGAAGAATATAGGGGCACAATGACCACACGTGATCAACATGTGAAACCACGTGGGATATGGTGGGCTATGTAGATGTACTGTCTAACCACTATGGCAATAGGATTGTCAAAGGCGAGAGTATGAACAGGTCGTGTCCCCAAAACCGTAACAACCACTACTGTATGTAATGGATTACAACCTATGTGGTAATGTGTCGGCATCTTGTCATCTTCAAAGGGGATGACTATGCAACTAATGGCATGTAGCCATGGGCCATGGCTCAGGCACCATTCAACCTATCTCTGTGAGACCCTGTATCAGTATGCATGTGCCAGCAGGAGAGCTGATTATGGCACCCAGTTTGCAGTCATCTGCGAACATGGGCAGCCATATCCTGCCTGTGATAGCCTGTACATCACACAAATATATACTGAACAAGAGAGGTCCCAGGACTGAGCCTTGTGGGATGCCATGTGCAACTGGTGTATAGTCAGACATGGCACCTGCAACACTGAGCATGTGGGTGCTATCCCTGATCCAGGTAACAATCCATCGTGTCAGATATGTGTCGATATTGATGCTGGTGAACCTATGCATAATGGCCAAGTGGGGTATTGTGTTGAAAGGTTGTGCAATGTCCAGGCAGGTTGTGTGGACAACTGTCCCGACACTGATGGACCTGGTAACTGTTGAAAGAATATGAACAGATCCAACAGGCAAGATCTGCCCACAACAATGCTGTAATGTGTAGGACCCAGTGTCTGTAGATTCCCCATGTCTATGTGCATGAGTCCCATTACAATACACCCCATAGCTTTGCAGAACAGGCTAATTAGCCTTTTAGGCCGATATTGCCTGTGGTCTGTTGTGGCAGTATTCAGTGGAGTGGGACCACTATCGCTGTACGCCATTCCGTGGGTACATATCCTGCAGTAACTCTTATGTCGAACAGTGATGTAATGTGTGTGTTATGTCTGTCATGAAGGCTGTGTACGACACAGGCCAGGACACCATCTGGTCCCATTAATGCTGTGTTGTCCACTGTGGGGAGGACAGCACTCACCTGTTTTTACTCGTGATGTCTGGGACGTTACACTCTGTTGGTATGGACAGTACCACCTCAGGGGGGGTGTGGGGACACATCTGCACTGAACCTGTTTGCCAGGATGATGGCAATGTCAGTGGGTTCAGGGTATGTTTAGTCAGTATGCAGTAACACACAGCATATCAGTGAGTGTCCAGCCAGGTACCTGAATCGACTGAAGAAGGCCTTGTGAGTGTCCGACGTGTCTGGTGCAATTGTCCATTAAAAGCGTGCCTGACATAATTACCCAAGTGATTGTAGTTGTCTGCTAGTACAGATCACATATGCCTTCCCTGTCTGGGATTGTGCTCTATCATGTAGTAGCTTCCTCCATTTGTTGTAAAGCATATGAATGGCTGGGGTCTACCACACAGGTTGTTGTTATTTTGGATGTAATGATCCATGCGGTCCACTAGGTGTCCATAAAATGTGTATGTAAAGGATACAGCAGTCTGAGTCATACTTACCACTGACCCAGGGTCTCTGAAGGATACCACCATGGTTTGGAGGAGTGTGACGTTTTCCTTTGGGAAGTTCACCAACATTACCCAGGATGGGTGTGGGGACGGGATATGGATGTCCAGTGAGATAAAGTATGTTCTGCCCTTAGCAATGAGGGGTATATCACAGGTGTGGAACATAGAGTCCCCATATCGGTGATGATCATGTCCGATATGTTGTCCCCTCATGTGGGTGTGGTGACCAGTTGTGCCATAGCATATGAGTGTAGAAATAGTAGCAACTGTTGGTCGAGGGTGTTGTGGCCTGAGTACTATCCACAGTCAATGTGTGGGTATTTGACGCCACCCAATGTAATGGTGTTTGGGGAGACCTTCATATTGTCCAATGTTCCCAGGAAAGCTGAGTGGGGTTGCTGAGTTGGGGAGTGTGGTCTGTAGCAGGCAACAAACCAAAAGGCCGATTTGCACAATGTTAGGTGCATATGTATGGTCTGTGATGCTTTGTGCAGTGCTACCAACCCGGAGGTATGTGTATCTGTGATGTATATGGATACACCCCCTATTTTTGTTGGCCATTCTGAGTTATGTGGTCAGAAAGCATGGTACGGAATACAACCTGGTAGTGCTGGTGTGCATGTGGGAGCCTGAACCATGTGTCTGTTAGTGCACAGATATTGCTATCCTCCATACTGAGGAGATTCCTGAGTGGGTGCAATTTGAGGGTAATACATCTGGTGTTGAGCAGCATTACCCTCAGTGTCATGTACTCTGTAATGTCTATGGAGGTGGTTCTGTCCTTTGAACCCCTCTTAAATAAGGCAGTATGGTGGCAGCAAGTGCCCTAGCCAGTATTCAAAAGTCCAAGGGTGACAGGTGCATGCTGTCCATAGGGAAGCTACGTCGAGCATGTCACCCCAGGGTGACAGACACTGTATCCCCTTTGAATAACACCAATATGTTAGCCAACTGTTAAACATGATCAGTGTGTTGGTATACTGTGACATCATACTTGGTGAGTGTAAGATGCTAGACAAGGTCAGGGTAATACTGGGCTGGGCTACATGATCACAGAGTTCCTCTATGTTTCATGTCATGTGGTCCAGGGAGGAATGTCTGAGGTTGTACTCACCAGCATGGACAATGATGGAGCCCGTCCTGGACTTGCTTTGGAGTGACCTGAGTGCATGTGTTATGTGGTGGATCCTGGCACCTGAGAGACAGCTCAAAGTGACTATTCCCTTGTTTGGCCTGGTGAGTGGGACGACAGTGGGTTTGACATTAAGTGTCACCTGTAACAAGTGTATCAGGTGTGTTGTTTAGCCCAAAGGGCAGTGACTGTGGGGCACACTGACATTGTGAACTGTGTGACATGTGGGCATTATAGTGGGGTAGCAGTTGTATGTGTGTCTGCTTTGGAGGTCTCTGCTGCTTAGGCAGAGTGTATGTAGAGCCTCTGAACATGTGTATGTGTGATAATGTGGTTTGTGTGCTGTCACTATCGGTGTATGTGAGACTGATATGTGGTGTGTGTGGTCACCCTCACCACCTTATAGACTATGCCAGTCATGGGTCGAGAGAGCTCAGAATCCTGTATGTCAATATTGTTACATCTCCCACGTATATGTGAGTGTGTTGTGAGGAGGAGCGGGTTGTCTGTGTACATGAGGCAGATGTGACATTGTGTTATAACCACAATATTCACTATCTGGACTGGAGAGTACACATTAAACCAACCCCTGGACATGCCAGTGTATTATGATGACATACTCTGTAGCCTGAGCACAAAGGATCAGTAGGGTGCTAAGTGTGTAAAAGAGTATAACCGGGATTAGTGCTTAGGTTTGTTGGTGTTTTGAAAAGAGCAGCTGAGAAGGAGTCCAGACTGAGAATCGTGACATGTCCTTCAGCTATGTAATAAATAGTAATGTACACGAATATATGTGCTGAGTCAGGGACAACTGTACCTTACTGACATTGCCAACATCCTATCAGACAGGCCCATGTATACATACCCACCTCCCACAGACGATAGTCCCTGACATCATACCAGGAGATATCATGTGTAGAATGGCTGAACAGCTCCCCCCAATGCCAAAAGCATGGCAGCAATTGGATTACATTGTTTCCCAATATGTGTCATGCATGCACTACAGAACAAACAGACCCTGCACCTGAACAGTCTGTTGAGCCTCACCCACTCCACAGGACCTGAAACAGTCGAATGTGTTACAGCAACATATGGCACTCCCCACATGTGTGGGTGCACAACACACCATGGGAAGTATAGTCCAGTAAGCCTATAAAGTCTGATCTGTAAGGCCATGGAGTGCATCATGGCAGACGTGGTAAACAGAGCTATTGAAAACCGACAAACACACAACCCTACCAACTGTGGTATGTTCATGTGCAGATCATGGTTCCCAAGCATGCTACACCATCTGCAAGGCAGCCACCCAGGACATACATCATGGAACAGAGCTAAACATGTCCCACATAGACTTTGAACAGCTCTTCATCAACATCACAGACACATGTCGTATCCACAAAATCAACAATCTGTGCATAGATATGTGTTGACATACGAAGGGATGTCAATGTATCCACAGATAGATCACACAAGGTGAGACTCACGGGGTTCTGTACAAGTTGTTGATACCTGCCGACCTATATGGATCATTCCTGGGATTGTAAAACAATGTGTACACACATTACCATGTCCAGTCTGATGATGTCATCATCCTACAAATATACCAGGAGAACATAAATCACTTGGTAAAGCATATAGCGTGTCATGTTAATACATATTTCTTTAGTATCATAACATAGTGTGATAGGTGTTTGAGTCCTTCCACACGCCAATGAATAGCCTTTTTGGAGACTGGGAAAACACATTAAAAGTGGTACATCCCTCTTTGGAAAGTCTGATGATGTCAGCTTCCTACAAATATTCAAGGAGAACATAAACCACCCAATAATGCATATAGCGCGCCATGTTAATGCGTGTTTCTCTAGTCTCATAACATAGTTAGGTAGAGGTTTGAGTCCTGCAAATGCCAAGTGTGTGTGTGGTTTCCTTTGAGAGGAGTAACCTTCTTTGGAGACTGGGAAAACACATTAAAAGAGGCACATCCCTCTTTGGAAAGTCTGATGATGTCAGCATCCTACAAATATTCAAGGAGAACATGATCCACCTACTAATGCATATAGCGTGCTGTGTTAATGCATGTCTTTCTAGTATCATGCCATAGTTTAATAGTGGTTTGAGTCCTGCAAATGCTGTGTGGGGGGCTGTGTGTGGTTTCCTTTGAGAGGAGTAACCTTTTTGGAGACTGGGAAACACATTAAAAGAGGTACATCCCTCTTTGGAAAGTCTGATGATGTCAGCATCCCACAAATATTCAAGGAAAACATAAACCACCCCCTACTACCTATAGCACGCCATGGTAATGCGTATCTTTCTAGTAACATAACATAGCTAGTTAGGGGTTTGAGACCTGCCAATGCTATGTGTGTGGTTTCTTTGAGAGGAGTAGCCTTTTTGGAGAGTGGGAAAACACATTAAAAGAGGTACATCCCTCTTTGGAAAGTCTGATGATGTCAGCATCCTACAAATATTCAAGGAGAACACAAGCCACCCAGTAATGCATATAGTGCGCCTTGTTAATGCGTAACTTTCTAGTATCATAACATAGTTAGATAGGGGTTTTAGTCCTGCAAACGGAGTGTGTGTTGGTGTATGTGTGTGGTTTCCTTTGAGTGGAGTAGCCTTTTTGGAGACTGGGAAAACACATTAAAAGAGGTACATCCCTCTTTGGAAAGTCTGATGATGTTAGCATCCTACAAATATTCAAGGAGAACGCAAACCAGCCAATAATGCATATAGCGTGCCATGTTACTGCGTATCTCTCTAGTGTCATAACATAGTTCAATAGGGGTTTGAGTCATGCAAACACTGAGTGTGTGTGTGCCATAAGTGGTCAATACAGTGTGGGTTTTGCTTTTACTACAGTATGACATATGTTTCAAACAGTATGTGCATTGCACGCATCGGGTATCTGCGTGTCAAATAAATATATGTACATGTGACTTCAATCGGTACATAGGTGTGAAGCCTGCATACAACATGAATACATTAGTAACCTTCAACAGATTGTGCCGCTGCTTCACAAATCGTAGGTCACATATGTGTCAAGCCCGGCCAATGTAGTGATTCGTGGCCAAGGACATCTCTGCCACACACACCCATGACACATACTATAGAGTACTGTGAGTGAGGGTAATTGCCAGGGTATATGTCAGACATGTTTATACACAACAACGACTGGCAATAATGGACAGTCATTATAGGTGTACACCAGCCCTGTGGATATGCATGCAGGTCCCTAATGTGTTATGTGAAACACCGAGGGACCCCACAATACCTATGGATATGTGGATACCAGGGGACAGATGACATAACAAGTGTCTGTCTGTACACATTGATACCCCACATACATGTTGAGGGCTACCACCTATGTGGTACTGTTGGGATAGTATGTATAGTAAATGTGGATAAATATGCCATAGACGGCTTACTGCTATACAGCATGTATTGGACAACAGGTATCTGTCTGTATGATACCCTTGTGTAGGATATGCGTCCCATCCAGGGAATGCAGTGTAGGCCAATGCATGCATTTCCAGATGTGGATGGGCATATCCCTAGTGTGTTTGCATGTACCTAAGAGGGCTATATGCCACACAGGTGTAGTTCCAGGAACGTGTGGTGGTCAATACCACTGGTTACTGTTATTGTATAGTACTGGAAGGATCCAACTGTTACTGAGTTCCCTACAACTTTGAGTCATTTGTCAGGACATCATCTAATGATTGGTTATAGTCATGCTGTTGAGATGGTGTATACTGCCAGACTGCAGATCATTGACAGATATCAACAGTATCACCCACAGCATAGTGCCAACCCATGTCATACACACATGTGTACCTATGTTAGTACATATCTGTAGTAGAATGCATACTGGCCATCGAAAGATATCATGAGATGTTAACAATGTGTAGAACAGGGTATGTCACACATCTCACGTGTCCACTATGCACGTACATGCAAACAGTGCACACACACCATGTCCACAGATGTACACCTGTTAATTTGTAATGCACACATCACACACGTACTGTCTACTCACTAAAAAATGCTGACAACACTGTACACTTCAGCCAAGTGGCACATGGGTGGGCATTACATACTCAGGACTAACACTGGTGTAAACAATGCTACAATGACTATCACAGCTGTGATGCATAATGCCTGCTCAGGTATACCTACAAGGATATCATTGCACTTTCCTGTTGTCAACTTGCTATTATTGCTACACTGCTATAATGTCACCCTGTGCATCAGAACCATGTTAGCCTGTTCCTGCATCAATGTTACAGATGACAGGAGGTGGCACAGGTATCATTATATGCACAGGGTGTGTTGCAGGTTTGCCAGAGCCTGACATTGACCCATCCAATCGGCATGTGTGTGTGTGTGTGTGTGTGTGTGTGTGTGTGTGTGTGTGTGTGTGTGTGTGTGAGAGAGGGACAACAGTACTGCATGGGCCAATGTTGATGTAATGTGTGTGTGTATGTGTGAGCCCTAGTTGTATGGTAAATGTGTGTGTCTGCATGCACACAACTCCACCATGTGGCTGTGAGATACAGGTGGTTGTGGGACAACAACAGACTGTACCTGCTAGGCCATACAGATCACTGTCTCCGGCCATGGACATGGTACCTGTGCCTAGCAGGGGTGCTATGGGCAGTATTGGGTACCAACCCTGACTGGGTGCTGTCATCAGAGGCAGAGGTATGATGACTAGACCCATGTCCCTAATGGGACTGGCCAGTGCCACGTGCACGTGGTCTAGTAGGGCGGTCAATGGACAGGCCAGCCCCAGCATTGCTAAGGCTGGTACTGCCACTATGGGAGCGGCTGTGATCCCTGGTCCATCCGTGATGACTGCCAGCTGATGCCGTTGCTGGCATGCATCCGCATCCGCATTCTCATCCATCCCACATGGCCCTGGCTCATGGCTAACACATCGTGGAGGACATCTAATGTCTCCCTCCTACGGCTATCAATGACCTCGGTGTAATTCTGGATAGCGCCGGCAAGGTCACGGATGCTGTCATTGATAGCGGTGTAATGGGCCCTCTGCACCCTTAGTCCCTGTCGGGTGTACCATTCCATATGTGCCTGCATTACAGCTCAGAACATACTGGAGGTTGTAATACTTCTGGGGGCACGTCTACCAGGGGCAATATGACCAGTGGTGCTCCCCTGAGAACCCCTGGACATCCACCTATGTGGTACCGTTCCAGTAATCCAGCTATGGCTGCTGTGAGGGGATGCACGTGCCATAGGTACCACACTCTCCTGGTCAATGCAACTGTATGCTGTCCCTCAGCTAAGGCCATTGGTGATGAGGGATGTATTGGCAGTATGAGTGTGTGCATAGATGGGGTTGACCGCTGTGTGGTGTCGATTGGTGGACCAATGACAGACTCTGTCAGACCTGCCTGTGCCACAATACATGTCTCATCATCTCCACTATTAGAGGCGGTGACATCAGGTTCCCTGTTGCATTCAGCCACCCCTAACTCAGCACCTGTGAAAGGAAGACAGGAAACACACTTTACAATCTGTACGTGATGTTAGCACACATACACACATGCACACAAGCACACATGCACACATGAACACATGAACACATGCACACATGAACACATGAACACATGCACACATGAACAAATGAACACATGCACACATGCACACATGCACACATGCACACATGAACACATGAACACATGCACACATGCACACATGCACACATGCACATAAATACACTGCTCACCACAGCACATACACACACACACACACATACACACCAGCAATCCAACACATACACAATAGTGGGTGATGGTGGGTGACAGTATCACAAGGCAAACAGTCACCACACACATGTCAGCATGCAGAATATGTGTTGCTCAAGACCATGCAGTGCAAGTGTAGACAGCCCTATCTAATGACATTATACATGGCTTTGATGCATGTGTGTAGTTGTTCAGTGATTGGGTACACCCTGGAACAGAGTGTGTACATGGACACAACATTGCTGTGCAAGTATTATCTGCTCTGCAATGCCATGTACACCATCACTCAATGGTATGCATACCATGGCTGCATGTGTTATCTGTGTGACACATAGATTGCCATGTCTGATGACAGTGTCTGTGTCCATAGCACATAATGGTGGGCACAGGTGTAGCAAATGCATGCAATGTACAGACATGGGATGAGTGGTGCATGTAGATGTGAAGGAATCCCAATGCTCGACATGCATTGTATAGTGGTTATGATGAGTTTGGGACATATTGCAGATATGTCAGTGCCAGCCATGACTTGGCATGCTACACGACTGCAACATTAAACACCACACATACCCAATGTGTGTTATGTGACCTATACACCCAATAGCATTCCAGGACATATATGTGACTCTTTGTACAGATGGTGACTGATGTGCAGAATGTGTATACTAGCATATGTAAGCATACACACAACATGCTATGCATGGTGTGTATAGGTGCATATGTTTGCACACACAGAACAATGAGGTGCACAGCAAAGACTGCTATGTGTAGTACTGTGGTCACTGTAACTGGATGGGGTGTAGTACCATGTGCCATCATCATCATCATGCATCTTGTGGTCACTCACGGCTACTACTGTGTGACAGACCACTGCCTAGCATGCTGTACCTGAAATGCAGTGCCGTGGCTACGTTCACTAATACACAGCCACTTTGTACATGGGTGTATGAGGTGCCCATTACGGAGCATTGCCTAACATGACTGTGTTATGTGTTGAAGAGTGTTGCACAGCCCCATGATAGGCCTCTACCTCAAAGGTAAGTCATGTGTGTGTGGATGATATGTGGGATACTGAAGTGTGACCTTTCAGTGGGTGTGTGGTTGCGCCATATGTAGCATGACTTTGTGTACTGCATGTGATAAATGTGTTATGTTGTGTACAGGTGTTGCAACTATGCCTATCCAATGTGCAGTACAGGGTTGCCACAACTGTGTGTCATGCTCTGTGTATTGCATGCCATTGAGGCAGCTACTGACATTACTGAGCTGTGCAACGTCTCACAGCAAACATGCATGGCATGCATTATGCGTAGGTGTGTTATGTGTACATGGCCTACACCTCACCTGTGACATGCATATTTCATTACCAACATTGCAGGTATAACACACTCACCAGCATGGATTGGCTGCCCTGCCGTCACACCAGAGGGACCTACGAGAATAAGAGAGGGTTCATCAGTGGTCACAACTGTGGCATTGCTACAGTGGGTATGCTAAACTGCAGTACAACAACAGTCAACAGTCACAGGTGTAGGGATATTATGCAAACTATCCGTATTGCACAACACTAGGCAGCTGAACTGCTAAACTCACAGTACACATCTCACGTACACATAATCTAACAATACAGTTAACTGTAGTCTACAGATTGGGCATGTTACCTGTTTGCTCCAGGTGGATGTGCTGGGTGGCTCTGGCCTCCATTACAACACATGTCAGTGGTTGATGTAGCTATTGTCCAGGAGCCACCATGCTTAGGAGCAGCTCCTCCACTCTGGTGAGGGGGGGATGAATGGCCACCCCTCCACCTGTGGCAAGCTGCTGTCTTTGGATATTAGATGCACGCCGCCAGACTTGTCTAATTAAATCACTGCAGTGATGGTGTACCTGCTCATATGTCCAGTTATGCATGCCTATGTCATTTACCCAACAAACAAGTTCCTGCCACAGTGCAGTCCGCTCCTGCTGGTGCTGGCTGCTTCTGCAATAGGCTGTCGAGTTTCACCTCTTCCTCATCCGCTGTATAAGCTGGGTTGCATTGGTGGGCCATCTGGATGAAAAAGATATGAACAATATGTGTGAGTGTCCTGTGTCACACTTTACACCTTTACCCACAGATATCACTTTACTGGCATATATACCATCCTATTGGCTGTCAGAGGTTGCACACATTCAATACCACTTATTGGTTCTCAGGCCACAACTAACGAACACTGCCTGGCAGACTCAATATATCACACCACTATACAACAGTACCCAACACACTGTTTGTGACACATTGCACAACCTCAAGACAGGGATGTATATCACACCGATGCATGAACAGAGATGTCATTCATTGCAATGGATGTATAGTACAGGTACAGTAGTACCAATCAACCACCCTAGTCATTGATGCCATAGCCCTGCCTAACAGATGTGTCCAGTTGTTACTATAGGTGTCATACTACTGTAACAGACTATATATGTTGCTGAATACCTGTAACACACATATGATTGCAGCCATTTTACAGGCATACTCACACACACATCAGGCAAACATACAATGCACCACTGTATGCCAACACAGATGAGCATTACCTGTGTACCATACGGTACTGTGTGCCACTACTTACACACCCTTATGTCTGCATTCTGTCCTCTGTGGAGACTACAGGAAACACATGACAGTGTTTCCAAGCAATGTGAACACACAACATACTGTGCTGTTTAGGCCTACAGCTTCAGGTAGTACTACAGTTCATATTGGTGATGGATTCACCAGCAGTACCACTCACTAAGCATACATGTATTGCTTTAGCCTACAATGAGACACCACATTCATCAATGGAGAACTACGTCACATCATCTACCGTACTACTATGTCTGCCTAACAGTACATTACACATCAGTTGCTGTCCTCACAGCTAGGAAAGGCACTACCATGTCAGATACAACATCACAATAAGCTATCACACCTTTACAGACCTTGCACACATTCAGCGTTACACTTATTCAACCTCACATAGCAGCTATTGCATTACGTACATGTGTGAGTGCATAGTGTCATAGGTAGGTAATATGCTATTGGCCCTAGGGCCTACGGCAGTCTAGCCATATGCTACCCTGGCCTTTGACACACATGTACTTTGATTTCACTTGACCCTGCCAACCTGAACCACAGAGGTGTTTCCTGGGGTGTATTACCAATCTCCCACACAATCATCACGGGTATTTATAACAACTGCTAAGGAGGAGCCTTGTTTGCTATTGCTATGTGGTCTATTCCGGTGTATTTCATATCTCTGAGATGGGAACCTATCCCTCCAGCATGTGCAGTTTAGTGAGCTGACAAGGTTTAGGGCCCCAGAGCATGTATCCCGGAGGGATTGTGATATGCTGCCATGGTGGTTGCCACCCAGCTATGGGTGTGACATACCGCTGTATGTCTGGCAGAGGTCACCTCTGTGTGGCCAGTATGCAATACAGTGTAGTTGTGGTTTTGTGAGTCAGTCTGCATAGGGCATCTGTTTGCGGCCAGTATTACCCTCTTGGGGGGGGTCTGTCTGTGGCCTGTTCACCTGGTGTAGTTGTCATGTGAAGTACATACCACACAGGGCATTGTGATGAGTAGAGGGGAACTCTACAATATACTTTCATAGCTGACACACCTGTTGTCATGACACATACCACACAGATAGATTACAGGTGTAGTGTGGCACTGTCTTCATCAAAGCGGAGGCTACTGTCCACCTGTGTCCCATGTTCCCTTATCACACCTTCACTGATAGGTAGATCTCTACCTATGTGGTAGTTAATGGGTACACTCTTTTGGGAAGGTGGAATGGCACTGCAGTATCAACACTTGTCTACAGTCCATGCCTTGGTCACCACACACCTGTTGCGGTACATATGAACCCGTGTCTCTCTGTCTTTCTCTCTCACTCTATATGTATATATATATATATATATATATATATATATATATATATATATATATATCTATTATATACATGCATATCTATACACGTACATGTACACATCCATTGCTGTACACATGGATGTACATATAGGCACATGTACAGTCCAACTTTCATGGTGGGGATATCACTTATGTGACAGTTGTGGGATGTGCAGGTATGTGATTAAATTGCACAGTGTTGTGCAGGATGCATGTGGGTGTCCTCAGCCCTTGTAGCATTAGCAGGCCTCACTGGCTGTAACACAGCTGATCTGACAAATCTGTCCCACAGCATTTAACCACCACATGACATATATCAACACTACCATAGCTGGCCTTAGGCATAGGCCAACTGGGCAGCCGCCTGGGGCGCCGCTCTAGCAGGGGTGCTTTCCACTATTTATGTGGTGTAGTAAGACAGGGATGGGGGCACCAGGAAGTGTGGTAGTGGGTGCCGTGGAGCCCTTTTGCCTAGGGCACCAGTTGACCTATGGCCACTCCTGTGCACTGCATGCTGTTTTTTAAGCCACACAGTACGACCTACATGGATATATGCACATATCAACCTTCACTGACAGATATCTGTCCACCCTTCACTAACAGTTGCAGTATGTCCCTTGCCCTATGCACATGAGCAGCTACAGATAGATACATACTGCTACCACACATGGATGATTTGCAGTGTCTAGAGTACTCTTCTGGAACATCTACTACATGCCAACACATACATGTGAGTTACATACCTTACCTTAGTATTTCCCTGCTCCGCGTGTTATGGTTTTGTAGTTTTTTTTTATTGGTGTTTTTTTTGGTATTTGCCCTCTATTCAGCTTTCTGTCTCTGTTTCTCACTCTGTTCTGTCTGTCTCTGTCTCAGTCTGTGTCTGTGTCCATGTTTCTCTCTCTCTTACTCTCTATCTCTATCTCACAGCACCTGCAATGATATTTTTGCATGTGTGGACTGCAGGTACAGCCTGCTTTTCTAGGTATCTGCACTTGTGCATGTGACAGCCTCTGCACCAATTGCTGCCCACGATTCAGTAATCGCATGTAGTCTGGTGTTTGGTGATTGCATTACTCACTTTGATTGCAGCCCACTGCTATAAAATGCTAGGTTAGGTAGGCGTAGCCCTTTCAGATTTCCAAGGTGGGGCCCATGCTTGTTTGCTCTAGACGCTGTTGTGTCAGTCTGAAGGTTGGTATATGACTCTTATCTGATGCTAAGGTTGTAGCCAGTTATATGCATGTTGTACTCAAACCTGAATGTTGCTGCTTCCAGTACACACATCTCAGTGTAGACATGTATGCACCCCTCCAAATGCTAACACAGGATACATGGGAGTATGTACTTTTTTCTGACTTACACAATTAACTGCCATACAAATGTGGTTATTGCACTGTATTCCTGTGGCCAGTATTAATCCTGGTCTGATACTGTGTGGTGTTTGTAAGGTGCTACTGTAACATTATTCCCTGCTAGGATGGCTGCTTCTCCTTTCACAGTCATGTCATGCAATTCCACAACCACTGCTGGTAAAGACCCACAGAAAAGGATTTGTGTTATACCATTCCTAATTTCCATTTAGATTCCCTCATTGTAATGCATGATATATTTATTTTAGAATCAAGTTATTTGTATATCTGCTGTGGCTTAGTGGTAATTCCTGCAGTCTATTGTGTCAATGGTTTGGGGTTCAAGACTGGTAGAGGTTTTTTCTTTTGCTGCTCAGCAGAACAAGGGCCCTGACATAGAGTGACTAAGGCACTTTTAAGCAGTTGTAAGCAGGTTTGCTCGGGTTTGAGTGAGGCTTAACGATGCTTAGCTAAGCGTACACATGCGCACACTCGCTTAGACCTGCTTACTACTGCTTAAAAGTACTTACTCCCGCTAACCCCCACACTAATTTCTTTTAAAGAAAAGAAAATGGGGAGATAGGACAGTGATGAAAAAGGGGCACAAAGAGGGACAGACAGTAGGTAAACAAGCTTGGAATGTGCAGGACGGGTGTAGGGAAGGTCCATAGCTGCCCATTTCTTTAACTGCAACAGCTGTGCATATGCAGTGAATTTAGAGTGAAATTTAAAAAACCTTCCACCCTTGGGAGAGGGATGAGGACAACAAAGTATGTTGTACTGCCAGTTCTAATTATCAGCCTACATGTTTGTCAAATGGACATGTGTGCGAAATGGGTATGTATAGGGCATAATTTTTTTGTGGGTACAGATTGCCCTTTTTTTTTTTTTTTTTTTTTTTTTTTTTTAGGTGAGAGTGGGACGTGAGGTAGAAGAAGTAGGTATGTCCAGAGAGGTAGGTTAGGAAGATGAACAGACAAGACAGACAAGATGCATACAGGAGCAGTGTATGACATATGGGGTGTGTGAACGCAATTGACGGGGTCGGATGTTTGGAAAACACAAGCCCATGAGCCCACAGATGGTAACAGTGGAGCTGAGATCCCCACCAATGGGCAGTCACCACTGAACCTTCTCAGCCCCGAGGGTGGCTGTCCTGGGGGCTGTGTAGGGTGGGCAGGCTCACCTGTGAGACATGCCACTCTTGCCTTGAGCTGGTGTAAGGGATCAGAGACTGAACACTGGATCTCCCTATGCACCACAGCCCGGACCCTTCGAAGGGTGACAGGTGGCCCTTCTCCACCCATGCTTGCACAGGGGGACGAGCCCCATCCCCTGCAGCACTTCCACCCGAAGGTGGCACAGGACCAACAAAGGAGGGGAGCCTGGGCTGTGCACCGGACCTGCTGGTGCCAGTTGCACTCGTCAGTTGAGGAGGGACAGGTGGGTCCGCTGGGACCGGCCTTCCCATACGTTCTGTGATTAGGTGTGTTTAATTACAACATAAGCAAAGCAGCATTCCATATTAGTTGTAACAGCATGCAGTAATATTCCCATTGACCCAACACACCAAGGTTACAACAGTTGAACAGCAAGCATAACACATGCATATATTGAACCACAGTGGATATTCCAACAGCATGTAGGGATGTTTGGTAGCAACAGGCCACCATGATTGTGGTATTTAAACAGGGCACATGCATCAATGTGAATGCAAATATTTATAGAACAATAGGACATATGTCCCAACAAATATCTAAGATTACACATACCCATTGAGGTGTGGAATTGCATGGTTTATCCACATACAGTAGGGTGTAGAAAAAACCTTGGTTAACATCTTATAATGACCTTTTAGTCTACACTACATTCCTAGTGACTGCAAGTGTATATCCCCTACATGTATTATTACACTTGCCACCATACATTAGGTTGTGTAATGGGTTTGCTAGTTCAATATATGCCTGACCTATATCTGACATACTAACTGTCCAGAATACAGATGTTACTGCTATATATTTTTTGATTGCAGTTATATTTCTTTATCTACATATCTGGGATGTTTTCACATGACATTTTCACTTCAGTTTGTACAGAACCCTGCATTTTTTGACACACAATCACATTTCTGGGGAAAAAATAACATGCTACACATGTGCCAGGTTTACTTATTCATGCCAGCCAGTAACTGACTGTTGTGGACTGTATATATGTTTCACAGCTAATAGCACTTCCGTCACCCACTTTATATGGGACTGCACAACTCTGGGTTGCCAGCACCTTTTCAAACAGCACTGTTTCTATAATGCAAGGGTACAACAATATTTCTGACTCTGTGACACAGACACACTCTGGGTTTTAGACCTTTATTAATGACATTACACACTTTTCCACAGGCTCACTCCTTTATTTGTTTTAACGGTGTATATGGCAGACATGTTCAAGACATATTATACCTTTATTAATAGGTTAGAACACTCTTTTTTCAGGCTCACTCACTTATTTTATATGACAGTGCCTGCAGAGATATTATTCCAGACATATGTTACCTTTCTTAATGGGTTGCTACACTCTTTTTCTGCCTCTCTGATGTTTTTATCTGACAGTACATTCAGAGGACTTATTCAGGCAATTTTATGGCTGTATTATTAGACGACAACACATTCTTTCATGCTCTCTCCCATATTTTATATAACAATACATGCAGAATAATCACTAACCTGCCTGGTGGTGCAGCCTTAGCAGCCTATCAGCATAGGCTTGCTGATTCGTAGCACGGTCACCTGCAACTGTAAAGTAAATGAAGGGATATTGAGACATACCTAGCCATTATACATACTCCATTATCAATTCTTACATACTGCATTCCATGGCTACATACTCAGTTGTGGGGCATCCCACATCCCACGGGCCTCCTATATCCATTGGTTCAGGTGGTCCTGCTTTCGTCTCTTCAGGTCTGCATGGTGGTGACGGACCTGCTCACCAGTCCGAGGAACACCTGTGGCACTGGTGAGGTCACGAGCTAACTGGTTCCAAGTCTCTGCCTTGTACTCCATTCCTTGGAACTGGCCCTGCAGGAGTCTTGACTTGTGACGGTGGACAAGGAGCCAAACCATGTATTTGGACTTCTCGATGCCCCAGTGTTGCGCTCAGAAGCGTGTTCCCTCTCTGACACCAGACATTCTAACTGCAGATGTGAGCTACAATCAGTTATGGCATGTATTCCCGCATGTGGGGCTTAAATATGCCACATTTCCTGCACTTTTTTGTAATTGGCCATTTTGTAAAATTCTCGGCTGACTGCAGACCTGCTTAGTAATGGTTAAACTACCATTCATAAGTATATGAATGTTAATGGTGGCTGTTTCTTTTATGTTGTCATGGCTTACTGGTTCTGTACTTTGCTTCTGATGCACAGAGTCCTGGGTGCAAACCTTCTCATTCATTTTATTTTCATACTATCCAGACAGGCTAGGGGGTGTCGCTGCATTTAAACAACTTTGCTCTACGTTGCTCCTCGGTGCCCTATGGTGCCCTGGTTGGTGCAGCGCGCACATCCACGTAAACACATTGCGCTGGGCACTGTTAAACTTTGGGCAACTCTATTGCACTGGGTAAAGCGCTATTAAACTATGGGCAACTCTATTGCGCTGGGTAAAGCACTATTAAACTATGGGCAACTCTATTGCGCTGGGTGAAGTGCTGCTTAACTGCAGGCAATTTTATATCAGGATCCTTTAAAATATTTATTTTGTTCACTGATATATTGGCCATTTCACTGCTTTTTAGTAATGTTTAAACATATTTGTCAGATATTATTTCATATACTGATTTAAAAAATAAATATAAAGGGGAATGGTGGGACTCGAACCATGAACGCCTCTACTATGTGCGAACACTGTACCATTACGCTATTGCTATTTGGTGGGATTTGCATAAACATTCTTTCTTATGCTCTTCCATGTCAGAATTGCTAACTCTAGCTAAGCAATGGGCACACATGAGCAAACATGGGCAGCTATTTTTGGGAATTTAAAAAAATAAATGTAATGTTTTGCGCTTTAGAACTGTGATAGGGGTTTCTTACACAGTCTGTGTAAGACTTACGGTTGAGTCAGCATGCCCTCATGCATATTCATGGCACGCTGACATCATACCGTTCAACTGCAGCCTCCGAGTAAGACTTATTAAGTCTTACACGGAGGATTTGTGAATCCGGGGGTAAGATATTTATGCTTGCATGACAATAATGAAAATGGATGGAAATTTGTACAGTGTATACATTTGTAAATGTATAAATATGTAAGTTTGTAAATAGTATTGTACATAATAGGCTGGATTCGATTAAATCTATACAGGTCACTAAAACCATGTGTGCATCATGGTACGACGTGCACATGATAGTAAACAGATTTGTATTTAGTAACGATCTCTACATGATGTGTAGAACCACGCAAACATGGTAAACATTGTGGCATCCTAATTACAGTATAAGCAGCTGAATTGTATGCTATTCAACCAATCCAAAATAGTGGAGGTATTCACCAAGTTATAAAGCAATTGTGTGCACTTAATATAGGTTTTTTTTCTTGTCTTCCAAAACCTATTGGAATACAGCCACAGAAACTACAATAGAGGGAAAGAATATTAGGGACTGCTGTTGCTCTTTTGTGTGTGTATGTGGAACAGGCTCAAGTCTGTGCTGCTGCGGTTGATAGACCTGATGCAAGAAAGAGAAGGGTGTTTAGACCCCATTTAACTTTTTATGGTCTGCATGAGGTGGAAATAGTAAAGCACTACTGGGTGGATAGAGACACAGTCCAGGAATTGTGTAACCTTTGTCGTCTTCAACTGACAGCAAGGTCAAACTAAGGGGAACCAATACCTGTGGAGACCAAGGTATGTATAGCACTCAGAATTTTATCTACAGGAACCTTCCATCAGTTCCCGAATGCTATGCTACAGTATATATATATATATATATATATATATATATATATATTTTTTTTTTTCCTTGCACCCTGGAGGGCAGAGCTACAACTATGCAGCATTTCTACCCCGTAACACAGTTTCCTGAAGTCTGGGGTGCCATAGACTGCAATCACATTGATATCAAAGCACCACCCAGGAAAGATGGAAGGGTCTACATAAACAGAAAAATCTTTCACTCCATTAACTGCCAGGCCATGTGTAATGCTAAAGGAATCATCCTGAATGCATGTGCTGGCAAACCTGACAGTTACCACGACTCCCATATCTGACACAACTCTCAGCTCTATCAGAGGTTTTCTGGGGGGGGGGTATCCCACAAGGCCATTTACTGGGGTATGGAAGGTATGCACTTGAAGCACGGCTGATAATGCCCATCAGAAATGCAGACACATTGATGGAGGAATGCTATAATGAGCCAGACGGTCAAATAAGAAATATCACAGAGAGTGTGTTTGGGCTGCTGAAGTCATGGTTTCACTACCTAGATCTATTGGGAGGCCCTGCAGTATGATCCCAGTACTTGTATCGAAATTATCACTGTCTGCACTATCCTACACAATATTATCCTGAGAAAACAGCTGGAACAGGAATACCAAGGGGAAGGAACACACATTCCACCATTGCAGGTGAGGACACAGAGGAGGAACCACCAGCTGTTGTAGGTGTAGGTAGATATAGGCATGTCCAATATGCCTTCACCCTGGACCATGGATAGTACATATGTTGAACATCTAAGGGAACAACTTTCATCCCATGCACATACAAACAGTAAAACTGATGCCAGACAACACTGACAACCTTTACTTACCCATTTAATGCTGTATACTACTTTCATCAGACAGAGTCAGCCCTGAATTACAACAGCTGTAACTACAGGGCTATCAACAAAAGTGTTGAATCTGGAACAGGAAAATAAATGGATAAGAACACAAACAAATGGCAGATACTTCCATACTGTTGCTTGATAATGGCCTAAGTAAAATATGTATGAGTTGTTCAGTAATGTATGTAACAAGACTGACTTATGTTGATAGATTTCTGCCATTTACCAGCTAACATGCCTCCTGCATGAAAAATACATTAGAAAAAGCAGTCTAATTATCCCTACATTCTCACAAGTGGAGCAATAAGCCTCACAGACATATCAACAATTTCAAGGTAGTAATCATAACAGTAAAAAGGCTGTATGAAATCAGTAAATGTTTCAAGATAACTTCAGCAATACATATACTAAGTACGTCATTAACTATGCAACTTGTGCATCAGAAAAAAAACATATGTATCCCTGAATCCAAAAGATAGAAACTAGGTGATGGCACACTTATCATCATTTGTACAGGTTGCAGTTTGTGTGTGTGTGTGTGTGGGGGGGGGGGGGGGCAGGATGCCAAGGCTGACACAAAAAGTAGTGAGTGTGTGTGAGTAAGAAAGATAGGCAGGCAGAAACATGCCTCATTATCAAATGGTAACCGAAACAGAATGACTTGCAAGCCTCATGAATACATCATGTAGCTGGTATGCGTGGGTGTCTGCATGGACACTTGATATAAAATGTGTGTGTAAGTGTCTGCATAAACACAGTCAATCTCTGGGCTAGCTCTTTGTCCTGGCATGTCAGACAGGTGTGAACCATGCATGGTAGATGTATCAGTTCATTGTCATCACCCCTGACCATGAGAAATAGCTCTGCTTGGATTTGCACTGGCACATTCTGCTGGTGTTGCCTGAATGTGAGTGATGTCTGCTGGATGTGGTCTCCTCGTGACTACTGCCAGGTCCAAAACCCCATGGCCTACCACATCTGGGTATGGACACCTCAACCACTGACAGAGCAGTGGAAGTAGTACCACTATGGGAGGGGGATCGGGCATGGAAACATTGGCTAACCACAGATTATGTTGCAGAAATACAGCCAGATAGATATTGTCTGCATCCTAGCAGACATTCCATCATAAATAGTGCCTGTTCTATTGTGTCTTTCATCTGATCTATTGAATCACCACAAGGTGAAGGCAGTTATACATGTCAGCCTGTGCCACATCTAGAACCCTAAACATGTCCTCAGAGACCTTAGTGGAATGTGCCTGTACCTTCATGATGGCCCTAAGCATATGTTGAGTGGCACATAATGACAACACCAGGAGCAGGTGGAGGGTGGACAACAGGCCTCCTCCCAGCACTCCTACCAACCCACCTGTGTGGCATCTCTCCCACATTTTGCCTATGGCCAGAGTGAACTGGCACTGAAGCAGCAGCATCCACAGTACCCTGTTCAAGTGTGTCACCCTCACTCTGTCCACTATCTGAGGGCTCAGTGGAATGAGTATGTGTAGGCATACTGACTGTATCTGAAGGAAATACAGGGGATGTGTGAGTCACAACCTTGGTGTCAGATTCAACCTCTGCACCTCCCCATCTATGCCTCCACTTGGCCACCAGCATCATCAGAGCTTACAGATACTCTGACATCAGGTGGCAGGAGTCCTACACTTCCACTGTCAGGATTACCTGTGATAATAAGCAACAAACACAGGAAAGAAATTACTACTATACTGGTTACACACTCAGAGATGATACAGCAATACAGACACTCATTACACCCTCCTCACACATACAGATAATTATATATCTAAATAATGTTTGGTAATAAGCAAATAGACATTTGCTTACCATGTGCAGATGTCTCCACACTTTGCAGGGAGGATGGGTCTGGAAGAAATGA
Organism: Protopterus annectens; assembly: GCF_019279795.1. Classification (NCBI taxonomy): domain Eukaryota; kingdom Metazoa; phylum Chordata; order Ceratodontiformes; family Protopteridae; genus Protopterus; species Protopterus annectens. The sequence goes on from NC_056725.1 coordinate 769,641,950, forward strand.
AGCAAAGAAATGATGGCAAGTAAACATCACAATGGGAATAACACAGGGGACATTGAATACACAGTGGCTTATGTGTCCTGTAAGAAACAGATGAAACAGAAATTTGGCTGAGATGTCCACCCACACCCATGTGCACTGAGCAACAATATTGTACAACTCTACTTCTTATCAATAGGTACAAATACAAAAAAAAAAAATCACAAGAAGTAGTATGCAAATTATACATTTTATTCTGCAAGCAAATATAAAAGTTGCCATATGAAAGCTTGCCTGGAAGCTGCTACTGGGACACATTTATCCTCCCAGCCAAATCAGCACCGACATCAAGCACAGTCTGTACTGAGCTGTCTGGATCTCTGACTGTGGACAGGAACTCCCCATTTGGTGTCAGTGGTGGCTTGGTAGCAGGACTACCCCTTGTATCCAGCTGTTCTCGGGGAACTGCAGCTGCCCACCTCTGGGCTGGTAAAATCATATCAGTGGCCTGATGCTGCACCTGATCATACTTTTGACTGTGGCCACTGACTATGTTGATATTGTTGACTAACTGGTCCCAAATCTCCCTTCTGGCATCTCCATGGCCTCTCTCAAGCAGAAAGGTGACATGCTGCCTTAAAACCAGTATTATGACTTAATTTTCCATGTCATTGAAAGGGGACTTTTATGGCTTTGTGGGCTTGGGTGCCATAATCCTATATGACATAAAGTAGAGAAGGATAAAACAGATAAACATCACATAACTAATGTATAACTTACAAATAACAATCACTCTGTGTACCCTGTTGTCAACAGTCAACATTAAGCACTTGAAACACACTTCTTATTTAGTACAACTGAATTTTAGCTGGTTGTCCCACCTCCCCCTCACACACAAACAAAAGTTTGTACAAAGCAAGGAATACCACATATGTAATATATATATATATATATATATATATATATATATATATATATATATATATATATGTTTCCAACAGAGATATCAGGATGCCTACACATTTTCAGGAGAAAAGCACTTGAAACACACTTTTCTTCTTGCACCGCAGAATGGTAGGTGGCTCCTCCAACCCTCAAAACACCAAACAAACAGAGGTTTGTACAAACCAAGGAATACCACAGAAATAATTGTATATATACTTTCCACACATTTATCAGGATGTGTACACATTTACAACAGAGGAGTCAGTTTATGAATGCCAGTCACCTCTCACTGTGCCCGCCACTCCCGTGGAATTTGCCCTGCTCCATCTCAAAAGCATAGCACCAGTGTCAGTGACACATACATGACATTTCTCTCCAATAGCATAGAACAATGGAAAATTTTAAAAATAATAGTTGTGCTGAAAGTATAACCTGTCTATCTCAGAAATGTAAATGTCTGCCAAAAATGCCTATGGTAACAGTGCAGTAGACGTGCATACAGACAGTTCCATTTTCTGCTGGATATATAAACATATTTGTAACATTTTAGAACATCTAGAATGTACTTGAATAATACAAGCATGCCTTAGCAAAATTATAAGATGTCTCTGCAGAGAAAGCACCTTCAAAGGAATACCAATTTTCTGTTTTGTCCAAATACACAAGTCTCCTCACCTTCAAGTTCCCTAGCTACACAGTTACCTTTTTATAGTGTAGATTCAACCCTGTGAGCACTGTAAAGATGCAAATGATGTGTGAACTCATTAGAATTGCTGAAAAACAAACGTTTGACTTTGTTTAGCAGGTGTAAATATAGTGTAGCCTCTACACCATTGTTTGGTGCTAATGGCTTGCAATTGTGAATGATTAGTGTGAGTAAAGGAAAACACAACAACAATTCAGACACCTTTCCTTGCAGTGGGTATGTCAGTCAGGATACACTTATAAACTTTGGAACTAACTTCAGTGAGCTTTTAAATGAAACAAAGCAGCACAGGTATCATTTTGTTCTCTAATAACAAAACTCTCATGCCCTTGTTGAAAACTGTTGTTCACTATCATGCATTTTTTTTTTCACATGTTTAAAGGAAAGTGATACAAAATGCACTGTAGATTGCATGTCTGAGATTACAGCACAGATAAGGGTAGAATGAACACAATACAAAGAGAAAACAGAGCTGCATTTGTGCAAACATATTCATAAATGGTTGTGTGATCACTCATTGCACTAAATATGTTAGCCACACATGTACAACCAACTGAGAATGTGTAAGCGCATGTCCTCAATAAAACTATATAGGAAATATGAATTGCTTGTATGCACATGACTTGATTACGGTTGCAAAGCTGTATCTGTGGTGAAGATAACACTCCAACTGTGTTTTGTAATTGTATTACTCTGATAATTTGAATCCAGAGTTGTGTAACTGTTTAATGTCTGTTTAACTTTAATTTTCTTTTATTTTTTTTTTGTCTTTAACATTTGTGAGGTGCATGGTTTAGTGCAAACATTATTAAATGCATAGAACTGAATGTCAGTTGCCTTAAGAAGTGCAAACATGTATAGTAGCATTATATGCTGGTCAGCACCCTGGATGATGACAGCAGAATTTAAACCAGTGACCCAACTGTGTGCATAGTAAAAGGTGTAAAGACACTGAGGTACACAATAGATAAGATAGTTAGACCATGGTTCTAGATTCACAGTCATTACTTTTACTGAGGAAGGATCATAATGAGTATTAACAGAAGAAATATATATTCCCTATTGCCTGTGAGATTTGTGTGTTGCTAATCTGTGTGTGTGAAACACAGTTCACTGCTTAAGAAAAAAATTGAAACAATGTTTCTTGCTTTGTCTTCCTACGTGCAAACAAGGTAAGCAACTATGCATGCCCATCAGCAATCTGGATAGTATTGAGTGTAAAAAATACACCTTCTGCTTAATTTCCCTGTGCCACCAGGTGTAAACTCATGGCCAGAACCCATAAGAACCAGGGTTCTAATCCATCACAATCTACTTTTTATTAACCAAGTCTCACAGTAATTGTTCACAAAAATTAGAATATAAAGTTAATTATACATAGGTATGTATAGCAGGTTCACTGCGTATGCACATGATATCTTATCTATTATATGTGTAACTGATATAGCATGATAATTATGATTCTGTAGTTATAAATGTATTTTCAGACCTGGGATGAACTTCATAGTTTACTGATAGCCATCAACACACCTCCTATAACACAAGGATCGCTATAAAACAGAATGTATGGTGTGGTCTGAACCAGAATTCAAGAATATACTCTGAAAGTAATACATGTACATGCATAAAAACGCATGTTGTCACAATTACTCCTGCATCACACCTAAGAATTTATAGGCAGGACCTTGTCATGTCACACATATGCATGGTTAATTGAAGTAGATAACCACTCCTTCACTCTTTAAGGTGTATATTAATAATGACCATGACTGGAAAACTCTTATTCTGTGACAATATGGAAAAAATGGAGAAATATATGTATTCTCTATTTTACACAGGCTTGAATCCCTTTATTTATTTATTTGCAGTTTATTAACCAGGAGAGTCCAATGGGCCAAGATGAGTCCTTTTTCAATGGAGACCAGGGAGAAAAGCTCCATGTACAGACATATAAAACAAAACAAACAAAACAAAAAAGTCAACAAAATCAAAATTAATTAATACAGAGATAATACAAAGTAATTATATGAGCAGGATCTTCAAAAGTTAGTTAAATGTATTACACAATTCTAGGTGTATTGCACTACTCTAACATTAACAAAAATCAAGTAGATATACCCCCGGATTCACTATACTTTTGTGCAGAACTAGCTTAGCCCTGCACAGAAGTGGCCGTTTAGGAGCAGGATGGCAGCGCGCCAGGCATATTAATGAAGGCGTGCTGCCTGAGCTCCTAAATGGACATGGAGCATGTACGAGTGCAGGGGGTTTGTCTGAGAGCAGAGCTCTCAGAATATACATGCTCCTGCAATCAAGAACAGCATTTTAGGACTAAGAATGAGCGAGACTGCTCATAGGTGTTTGCATATTCCCAGCAACATTCCCCAAAGTTTATAAGAGCAATAGTTAAAATATGAAATATAAACAAGCTTTTTTTTTTTATGAAACAGATAAAATTTAACCGTAGGTGCTTGGGTTTGTCCATCGCTTAGCTTCGTTTATTGCAGCTTAAATGGCACAAGAGGATAAAAATCAAGATAGATGCAAATGAAGCAATACTGCAATAGTGTAGTGGATAGAGCATTTGCCTTAAGAACAGTCATCCCTGGTTTGAATCTCATTCCATTTTCCATGACAAGTCACTTTATGACCAATATTTTTTGCTGCATAACCTACTAAATAACATATATTTTTGAAATGGAGTACCGCATTAAATGCAGATTTGAGGTGTCATTGTCATAATGTAAAATCCACAGATAATCACAAGTGCCCCATACAGTATATGTACACATGAATCAGGGTTACAAATCGAAGGTACAATGTGTAATGAATGATAAATTCATAGAGTTTCCAAATCCACCACCTTCCCAAGAACCATTTTACATTACTGTCTAAATTAGTGCGGGGGTAGGCAGGAGTAAGCACTATTAAGCAAGAGTAAGCATATTTAAGCAGTAGTAAGTGGCTTTAAACCCGTTTGCGTGGGGGTAAGCAATGTGCATACAAGTTAAGCAATATTGAAGCTAACTCTATGTAAGCATATTTAACCAAAGATTAGCATTGCTGACCTTCATGCAAACCTGCTTACAATTGCTTAAAAGTGCCTTAATCACTCTGTATGCAACAGCTGCTGTTCTGGCCAGAAACAAAATAACCAGCCTTTGCAAGTCTTGAACCCAGGACCCCGCACACTATAGTCATAGTAGTTAATTACTAAGCCATCACAGCAGTGCATACGAATGTGGTATCACCAAACAGATCCTCACTATATGAAAATCAAACTGAACATGTGAAAGGAATCTATATACAGTTTTTTGTTGTATAACCTACTACATAACATAAATATGTGAACTAGAGTACTGCATTAAGCCCAGATGTGAGGTGTCATTGTAATAAAGTGTTGAAATCCCCTAATAAACACAAGGACCCCATACAGTGTACATACACATGAATCATGGATACCAAATACATATATAACATGTAATGAATAATAAATAGATGCCAAAAAGCAAATAGTATGCAAATTAAAAATTAAGCAACGCTAAGCATTGCACAGCCCAGCTTACTAGGTGTAAGTAATGTGTAGGCCAGCTAAATCAGTTTGCCCATTGGTATACCACTTTAAGCAATGCCAACATCAGGTAAGCAGGTTTGCCCATAGCTTAGCATTTTTAAAATCGTGCAATCAAAGCAAAGTGCTAGAAATCGGCCCTATTTAAACCCAACAGGTGGGAATACATCTCATAACTGGTTGCAGCTTCCTCCTGTAGGCACTATGACTGGTATAGGAGAGGGTGTGCACTTTTGGGCACAGTGCTGGGGCATCCAGGAGTCCAGAGTCATGGCAGGACTCCTTGTGAAAGATCATGACTAGAGACTGCTGCAAGGCCAGTACCAGGGTTACCAATACAAAGTGGAAGCATGGGACCATCTCGCTCATGACCTCACCAGTGCCACTGGCATACCCCAAACTGGTGAGCAGGTCAGGCATCACTATGCCGACCTGAAGCAGAGAAAGGGGGATCTCTTGGATCAGTGGATCCAAGAGGCTAGGAGGACAGGAGATGTCCAGCCGAGTGTAAGTATCAGTCCACTACCTGTTTAATAATTGCCAGCTCATGTATATTATGGATAGGTATGGATAAATATTCCTCTTATGTCTTTCACAGTGGCAGATGACTGGGCTGTGAACCAGGAAGCCCATGCCTGTAGATTGCAGCGGTTGCGATGCAAGGCAGGTTAGTAATACTCTTGCATGTACTGTCATAGGAAATAAATCTAAAAGTAGTAGTTAGTTAATTGCCTGTATAAAACCTGTATTGTTTAAGGCATGTACTGCATACATCAGAGAATATGGCAGGAAGAGTCTCGTATATGTTGCATGTGTTTACTCTGGTATCATATGGTAATGTAGAGTTGCAATCTCTTAATAGTACTGTTGTATTAAGCACTGTTACCCACACTGTGCTACATAAATAAAATGTGTAGGAATGTCTGTATATGACCGTTGTAATCCCAAGAGGTCATATAGTACAACTGATAGATACTTAGACAGAAAACAGAGAAAAGATAGATAACATAACTCAAATAGCACACTCAAATGAAATGTGAACTGTTGTATTTTTAGCACAAACAGCCATGGTTCAAATCCTGGGAGTAGTAGTAGGCTGTATACAGAATCATACCCCATAACTGTCCAGAATGTCTAGTAAATTGGCCTATATCTGCTGTCTGTCACCTTGTCCCCCTGGCAAATCAGTGAGATGATCCCAGACGTTTAGGCAGCAAATAAGAAATACAACTGATTGTCAGACATCTATAAGAACAAACCTGTCACTCTAGCAACTCCCCAAAATGTTATGAGAGTAATAAGCCAAGTATGTCTCATCTCCACCCCATGTTGTCAATTTGTGACCAGAGTGTTTGCAGTAACAGAGTGAGATGTATGTGCATAATACTAATGTGGAATCTGGTAATATGTGTGACAACATTCAGGTAGTGTTAACAAACATTGCCCCCACAGGTCTGTCAAATATGAAAACTGTGCCTAGAAATAAAATATTGATATCCTGTACTGGTACTGTTTACTCTGGTATTGTATGGCATTGTTAGTGTTGCAGTTGCTCTGAATAATAAGGTATTACTCATCACTGTCACCCACACTGTGCTACATAATAAAACTGTCTAGGAAATCCTGTATAAGAGTGTCATAATTACAAGGTCAGATAGTAAAACCACAGGAGAATTATAGACAGAAATCAGACAAGAGATACACATCAATATCTATATAGCACACTCAACTGTGATGGACGCTGTTTTATTTTTAGCAGACACAGCCATGGTTCAAATCCTGGGAGTGGTAGTAAGCTGGATGCAGAATCATACCCCACAAATGTATAGAATTGTCCAGAATGTCCAGTTAATCGGCCCATATCTACCGGCTGTTACACCGTCCACCTGGCATATCAGTGTGCTAATCTCTGGCATGTCATTGTACAATTCATAAAAGGTTTAAGAGGACAATAGTCAAAAGATGTCCCGGGTCAAATGCATGTGGTCAAGACATGCCCAGAATGTGTGCAATAAGAGATGGACAGGAATGGACATAACATCAACCTGGAATCTGGAATATGTGTAGAAACAGTTAGGTAATGTTAACAAACAACACCTCCAGAAGTATACCAGGTAAGAGGTGTATACTGCAGGTAAAACTCAGTTCATGTATATAGTTGCCTACATCCATACCCCTGTCCAAACTAAGGCCATAGGGTAGTGTACTAATACCTGTAAGGTACAAATCACAGCACTGACTAGGAAAGTAATGAGAACCACAGGAATATACTAGTTGTTAATTAACACCCCCCCCCACCATATCTGCAACAATAAACTAAATACACAACTCAATCGGTATGTGCTGCATTAAATCTACTGTTGGGACATATGTCCTATGGTTTGATAAATATTAAAATTTGTTTCTATGCATGTGCTATGTTGAAATACCCCCACATTGGTGGCATGCTGCCATCAATGTACCTGCATGCTGTTGTAATGGCCACTGTGGTTCCATATATGCATGTGTTCTGCTTGCTATGCAACTGTTCCATATCTGGTGTTTTGGGTTAATGGGAATATCTATTCATGCTGTTATACCTAATCCTGGAATGTGTTGACTATTACTAACCCACATATGTTGTAAAACTAAAAACACAATAGCACATTTTGGAAGGCCTGTCACAGCGGACCCACCTGTTCCACCTCAGCTGGCCATGGCACAGGACACCAGCACATCTGGGGCCTACCCTGAGACCTCCTCATCTGCTGGTCCTGCACCACCTTTGGGTGGAACCGCCTCAAGGGATGGGGCTCGCTCCCCCCCTGGGAGCAGGTGCGGACAGGACACTGTCACCCATCACCAGGTCTGGAGCATGGTATGATGCGAGCTCCACAGGAAGTTTGGAGATCTCCTACGTCAGCTTGAGGTCTGCATGTCACAACTAGAGGGTCAGCCTGGCCCTCCTACTCAGCCCCCAGCACAGCCACCTTCAAGGCGGTGAAGGTACAGTGGTGACTGCCATTGGGTGGGGACCTCAGTCCCACTGTTTCCACTAGGGGGCTCATCGGCTTCTGATTTCCAAACACCCTTCCCCATCAAGGTGTTTACCCCTCACATGTGTCATATACTGCCCCTGTATGCTGTCTTGTCTGTCTTGTCTGTTATTCTACCCAACCTACCTCCACAAATATACCTACTATCCCTCCACAACAACCCAATCTCACCTGAAAAGAAAAAGGGGCAATCTGTTCTCCCCAAAAAAATATCTCTCCATACATAGCTGTCCATTTCACAAATGTGTCCACTGGACACATGTAATCTGGTCTAATTGGCCTCACAACATATTATTGTTGTTCTCACCCCTCTCTCAGGGGTTTGAGTGCCCAAATCTATCTCCAAATTCAGTGTATATGCACAGTTGTGGCTGTATTAGAAATGGGCAGCTATGGACCTTCCCTACACCTGTCCTGCACATCCCTAGCTATTTTCCCTACTGTTGTTCACTCTTTTTGCCCCTTTTTCACCACTTTCCTATCAACCCTTTTATATTTCTTTTAAAGAAATTAGCACGGGGGTAAGTGGGAGTAAGTACTTCTAAGCAGCAGTAAGCGGGTTTAACCTTGTTTTCATGGGGGTAAGCAGTGCTTACAGAGGTTAAGCAAATGAGAAGCTAAATCAGTATAAAAAACTGTAACCGTAAGCTAGAAGTGCTTACCTCTGCACAAACCTGCACAAACCCACTTAAGCTGCTTAAAAGTGCCTTAATCACTCTGAATCCAACAGCCCTTGTTCTGCCCAGCAATAAAACAAACAACTGCTGCAAGGCTTAAACCCAGAACCCTACATACTACATACCATAGCCAACATGATTTACCACTAAGCCATGTCAGACGTATATAGCCCTCATGTTTTCACAAACATATCATCCAGCAGAGTCATTCAACAGTACAGGAAATGTTAATGTATTTATACATGTTGATGTATGTGTTTGTGTGTATATATTTATATCTATAAGATTGAATGAAAGTTCAATTGTCCAAAACCAAATCACCTAATCCATTTTAGCGAAAGTGCTTTTTGCTGAAAAATCACTTTCGCTAAAGTCCCCAAGAAATACTAAAAAAAAAAAAAAAAACACATACAAACACAAAACTCATCACCCCCCCTACTTTTATATTCTCTTTCCGAGATCTCACTACAATTTGGAAAAAGGAATATTCCCTTGTCCCCACTGTACTACGATCTCAGCAACAGCCATTCCCCACGATTTCCCTTACATTTTCACATACTTGCGTGAAAGTGCTTTTTCGGCAAAATGCACTTTTGCGGAAGTATGCCTGTCTGTTTCATTTTTGGAGAAACGGCTATTTGGCAAACTGTCCGGGACCTATATATATATATATATATATATATATATATATATATATATATATATATATATATATATATATATATATATATATATATATATATATATATATATATATATATATATATATATATATATATATATATATATATATATATATATATATATATATATATATATATGTATATACAGATATATATCTATAGACAGAAAAGAGAACATAACAAATACATATATGACCAAAGGCACCATTAATGGGGGTGAGGGGGCCCAAGATAAATACATCTTGTAAGTACTGATATCACCCTCTTCCCAACAGCCAAAAAGATCTGCCTTGCAATACAATACTAACTGTTGCAAGTCCCAAACCCAGGACCCAACACAACATGGGCACAAGACGTTAACAGTAATCCATCCCACCTGTATGATGTCATGCTGGTATTAATAACATGTCATGCAGTACAGTCAGGCTACCATAGGGAATGTACAATGCGGAAGCAATAAACATTCCAAAGATACATATACACACACACACATATATGCAGTTACACACACACACACACACACACACACACACACACACACATATATATATATATATATATATGTGTACACACATACACACACACACACACACACACACACACACACACACACACACACACACACACACACACACACACACACACACATATGTATAGGAAGATACATATTTAGAGGGTGCACACCATACTGAACAGCCAGTATTCCTAAACAACTGCTGGACAGTGTATGAGTCACCCTTACAAAAGACAATTGTTGCCTGAAACATATACCCACAGAGAAGTCAAAGGATATAGCACCACACAAGGGTTTGCATACATAAGAAAGTTTTATTTGTGTACTATTACAGTTGTATATGCCATGTCATATAGCTGTTTAGACTTTGAAATACATACAAAAAGATGAATACAACTCTCAAGCAGATCATTTAACACAGTAATAAAAAAGCATACCATATGTTGCTGTCCAGGCTAAGGTCTTCAATTAGTACAACAATAAAGACAGACTGGGCCACAGAATAGCAATCAATCAACAGTAAGTAATGCAGATGTATATCCCAGCAGCTTCTAACTACACTCTATGCTCAATCCCTAAGGGGAAAAGACTTAAGCTGACACAATGGGCTGCATCTGTTACATAACAATGCACAACTGAAAACATTACAATCAAAATCACACTGACAAACAGAACAGTCGGTATGGCAGTACGCAGTAGGCCAGCAATTTTCCCAAGATGAAATGTATGGTAATGTACATCCATACACCTTAAGGCAGCTTACTACTGATATCTCTCACATGTCATAACAGTATAGGTTATTTATGGTGCATACCCCCATAGACTGACCTACAGGGGCATATAACACTGTTACATACACTGACCTCTGGACTGCATAAGGGCACACATGTCTTGTGCAGGTGAAGCCCACATATATATGGACCCTACCCCACAATATGTGTGGGGGCCACAACAGCACTGGAATGATGGTAGGAATGGCAGCATGACATAATCACAGGCCACTACATAACAACCCCTTACTGCATGTCATATGGACAAAGCCTGGTATGTAGGTGGAGGACAGAGGTTGGAACACAGGCCCATGTGTGAAATAGTGTTGTCATACACTGAGCAAGTTGCTGGTGTTACAGGATAATCTGCAACATACCTTTAGTCAGGAATATGAAGCCAGAAGCACAAGTTGATGTAGCCATGTACTGACAGCACTCAACACACACACTGCCAGTGATGTAACTGACACAAGACCTGTGTGGTGGACAGACAAAACATAACAGGCACACCTGTGGCCATCATGTGGATAGGCCCACAATTGAGAGCTATGCAGACAGACTGCATTCCATGTTAAACTAGTATGTACACACAAACCCTGTAACACTGGTGCTATACATTGCATATAACAACACTACTCACACTTTGTCTGTAGTTCTGGAACCTTATACAAATATGTAGCTGGCCTGATTCTGCAAGTCCTCTTGTAAGAGGTATTGCTTCCTGCTGTCTGTAACAATGCTGTCCACACATAGGAAGGATGTCCATCATACAGGAAAAGTAAAGAGACAATGACCACATGATGTAGAGATTTATAGTAGTGGGTTGCCATGACAGTGATAATTGGAAGTACTACACAGCATGCTGCATGCAGATAGCAAGTGCAGGACACTGACCGGTGCAGAGGCCATCACCTGATCATGTGCATCCCCTACAAAATCCATGCTGCAATCTATTCAAATCAGCTCAATCCATTTACTGGAGTGAGAGTGAGAGTGAGAGAGAGAGAGAGAGAGAATGAAACAAACAAACAAATTATGAAAAAAATGAAAGGCTAAAGGCCAAGGCAAAGGACAAAACAAAACTTACAAGGAAACGATCCAGAACAGACATCATTCCCAGAACAGGTATGTGAAGTATATATGCATGTAATTGACTGTAGTACTTGGTCCATAATAATGGGATAGATGATGTGGAATGATTTATATGTTCCATCAGGTGTCGTAATGATGTTCAGCTGAACACCTGCTATAGACAATAGAGTCTGTCCCTGTGGACAGTGGGGCATACCCATCAACTGTGCAAAGCAGCACTGACTGACAAGATGTAAGCCATCATAGTGTGCGTTGTGTAATGGAAAACATGTATATTACTGTGGCCAATAGCTGGTGGTGGAAGTAATGCCATAATGATGGACACATGGGTTCCAGAGCCTGCCACTTGCAGGACATGCAAGTTAACATGTAATGTAGCATGCTGAAATGCCATAGGTGTATAATAGGCTTACCTGCAATCTGTCCTTATATATAACCCCCTAATGTTAGGCTGTGTCCATATATGGTACCTGTTTGTGCTATAGCAAGGCAGAACAGTGCAGTTGTGCAGGAAGGAGAGTTACAGATTGTGGATCTGATGTCTGAATGCACCATACATATATATATATATATATATATATATATATATATATATAGATATATATATATATATATATATATGTGTGTGTGTGTGTATGTATATATATATATATATATATATATATATATATATATATATATATATATATATACACATGTATGTCTACAGATATACAGACACATATATGTATATATAATATATCTATATATATATATTTATATATATATATATATGTGTGTGTGTGTGTATGTCTACATATATACAAACACACTCCTATATTTCCATCACAGTGCTGCATGTTGTGTGTGAGGGAACATCACACATATCAAAACACACACACACACACATATATATATATATATATATATATATATATATATATATATATATATATATATATATATATATATACAGCAGTAAGTGTGTACAACATGGATGGTTATGTCACATGTGAACCACTTGTTGGGACCACATTGCCCTTGTCTGTGAAGGTGGGTATGGGAATTTGGGTAAGGATAGCAGGTATATTTGTGGAGGTGGGTTGAGTTGGTAGATAGAGAGGACAGCCTACAGGGGTGGTATATGACACGTGGTGGGTAAACACTCTGAATGGTGGGTGTGGTCTGTGATGTGAAAGCCCCATGAGCCCCCATATAGAAACAATGGGAACAAGGCCTTCATCCATTGCTAGTCACATCAGCAGCTTCACGGCCCTGAAGGTGCCTGGCCTGGAGGTTGAGCAGGAGGAGCATGTTGGCCCTGTGATTGTGTACTGAGGGCCTCAAGGTATTGTAGCACATCCCACAAGTCTCTTTGGATCTCCCTATGCAACAGACCCTGGACCTGACCTCAGGTGACAGGATCATGTCTGTGTGTGCCCCCAGTGGGGAGACCATCCCCTGACATGGCTCCACCTGAAGGTAGTGCAGGACCAGTAGATGAGGAGGCCCCAGGATAGGTCCTACATGTGATGTGGCCTGGTAACATGGCCAGATGAGGTGGGAGAGGTGGTTCTGCTGGCAACTGTTCCCTAAACATGCTATTGTGTCACTGTTATAGAACATATGTGGGTAGTAATAGTCCACACAATCCTGGATCATATCCAACAGCATGCATAGATATCCACAACAGCACATAATGACAGATGTGCAGCAATCACATAGCAAACAGACCACATACATATATGGAACCATAGTGGCCCTTACAATGGCATGCAGGTGACATTGTCCATAACAGACCAGGAATGATAGTGTCCCCACAGGAAACATGGCTACAAACATATAGCACAAAGTGTGGTACAATGCAATATATGTCCCAATAGTAGGTAAGCTGTAGCCATACCTATTGAGTTGTGTGAACAGTTTGTTGTCACAGATATGGTGGGGGGCAGACAGAGATGTGTATTAAGAACTATAGTAACCTTGCTGTATGAGTTGCTCAGACCTGTTTCTATCTTTATGTCTTTCAGGCAAGTTGTCACACGGCAGGTTACCTGTGTATTCAACGGACAAAAATGAGGTCATCACCAACAGCACTACCAGGTGCGCTTTGGCAGGACAGCCCATGAGCAGCAGGAGTGGACTGCCCTGTGGAATGATCTAGTCCACAAGGTCAATGATGACTTGCATAACTGCAGTTATGAGCAGGTCCGGCATCATTGCAGTGACCTGCTTCACAATGCCCATTGGCATGCAGCTGCAGTCTGGGGGGGGGGGATCACCTTGCAACGGGGGGGTCATGCTATCCATCCCCTGATGACATGTGTTGAGGAGCTCCTCTTCAGCCTCGTGGCACCTGCACGCCCGCACATGCAACAACTGGTGGAGACCATAGTGGAGGTGAGTGCTACCCACACTCTGGCAGAGGAGCATGCAGGTAAGGCCACAAGGCACATCAGTAAACCACTGTTGCACATCTATCTGCATCTGTACAGGTAGATCATGCATATGTGAGATTTCATATATATATATAGTCTGTTGCTGCGCAGTAGTAATAAACAGATGTGCATAAGCTGTAGTATTGTGGACTTGTACTGTTGATGTACTGTAGTGCTGCACCCACCGTGTAGCAATGCCACAGCTGTGGCTACTGACATCACATCTCTCACACACTTATGTAGGTCCCTCTGGTATACCACCAAGGCAGCAGCCTGTAGCTGGTGAGTATGGTTTATGTTCATGGTTGCCAATACACCATTAATGTAGTGGCTATGGTATATCACACATCTAACACACCTACCCATAATGCATGCCATACATGTTCACATATTGTTGCTAACAGCATTGCATCACAGTGGTGACCATGATGGTGTATCTGAAGGGTATGTCAGACACCTGCAATATAACTAACATCCTGTCATTGCAAAATGTGTCCACAGGGATCAACATAATGGTGGGACAAATGACCTACAGTAGGGACATGAGTGAAACTTCACCCTTATACAGTGCTACAACAATGCATATACAGGCATTACAATGGTAACTGTTACATATTTACACTACAGCATATCATAATACTGTGGTCCACAACCCTTAGAACCTGCAATGTGGTCCCAACATGAGCAATGTGTGTGTAATATGGAATCATAGGTTAGGGCAGCAAATATGGGGAATACATACCTTCACAAACAATGGAAGCATATGTGTGCACACACTCCAGATAAAATATAGTGAAAGCAGCTGTTGAGGTACTGATTGCATACATTTGTCATGGAAATGCACCTTTCAGTAAGTACATGTCCCCAATGTCACACCACAAATTGGTCTGCTGTCCAAGACATTTGGCCATCAAATGTGCACACTTACTTACAACAGAGGCAGACATGGCTTGTACACACATCTTACATGACATGGCGAGGGCCCCATATCCAACTGGTAGTGCCCATGAGCTGGACATGTAGCCATACCTTACCATTGCATATACCATGGCAAACAGTGCAGACACTCATTTATGTGGCAAGGATGTATGGGACAGGAATGATGTAGGAAATAAACAGATGGCCATCCAGGACAGATTATGTCACATGTAACAAACTGGTCATGTGGGCTGCCTAGTAACATGCCACAACACTGAGGAGGTTGCAGGAATGTCTAGCAAGTGCTGGCTGTGCAGTACCTAGGTCAGCAATTGCTTGGACTCTGCAAGCGTGTGGCCTATGAGTTAGGGTAATCAGATGTGACAGTTGTACCAAAGGAAACATCAGCCAGGCCTCTCTATAGGTAGTGTATGCATAACAGCAGAGGTCCCCAAAAGCCATGTGTTGCAATGTGTACTGGTGTACCATGACCACACTGGAAACCTACAGACAATATCATGTAAAATACATGTGTTGCTCAACCAACACCTCATCCCACCTCAGACCCGCCATCACCAGCTGTACTGTGACAGTGCCAGTGTACACCTGTATGTTTGCCATTCATTAGCTGGGACTAGGCTGTTACATGTGGTGTTCAGTGTTTGGGAGAATGCTAACTGACACACATGTGTAGGCCATAGTTGTCAAGCATCTGCAAAAAGGCTGAAGGTGGGGGGGTGTCATCATGACACACCAGTGAACTGCAGTAGGGATCCTAAGGATGCTACAGATGGCTGTATCTGCACACAGTCAGGTTCAGGAACTGTTGCAGAAGTAACACTGACTCCACAGCAATAGTGATGGCAGTGTGTGAACTCCAAGGGATGTGCACATGAGTTGACCTTGCAATCATGTAGAGTTGGGGGACATGTGTAGGGCAGATGGACCATACACCGACAAATGCAGATGGCCCATGCTAGTATACCCCTGCCAGGAATAGTGACTGCTGTAGTAGACATAACAGTAGGTGCAACAAACCGTCATGATAAGGGCATGCACACATATGCACCCATGAAGTGTATGCATTTCGGTCAACATCAGCACAACTAACACATTTGTTAGACACTGCATTTGAATGTACAAGACATATGTCACATATCAGGCTCATGTAATGTTTACATATGCAGTGATGTGGTCCCATGGCATATCAAGGAAGAGGGCGTCATATCAAATAAGGATGTGTACACTCCCTATAGCCATGGTACGGTTTGACAGTTGTCAGTGTAATAGTATCGCATTGGTCATACATGCACCACTGATGTTGAGATCTGTAAATCAGACCTCAGGCATTTACAGATGACATCTGTCCACATATCATCCCAGATATGTGTTGGACAAACACATAGGGCTTGTGAGCATTAGAGCAGACATAACTGACACAGTCATACACATTCAGCAATGGTGTGTACATCTGTGAGGTATAGTGCACAGTGCATGGCAGGGTGCAGAACAGGTGCACAGCAATACTGGGTACATGGGTGCATTGTTTTCTGGGGAAGAGGCATCACTTACTAACACATCCCATGCATCACACACATGTATACTGTTGCTAGCATGGATTGACTATAGCTGCACTGCATGCTGTTGGGTACCATATGTTATGCATGTTGACAGATGTGCAATGGGTGGTCTGTGTGTACTATCTTTGTGCAACCTCACCTGTAGGTGTGTGTGTGGGTGGCGGAGTTATTTTGTCTGTAAGTGCAATCTGGTGGTGTGGAGGCAGTTGATGAATGTAGAATGTATCTGTGCATCTGTGTGTGTGGGTGTCCATGTATGCACATGTGTGATTGTGGGGTTGTTCAAACATCAATAGTTCCCTCTGGAATCATGCAGTACATGGATATGGACTGACACATGAGACACCAGGAATACTTGTCTGATATGTAATCTCAGCACAGATGATAGTATAATAAGGTCTGTAGTATGGAACATGCATTGGGAGGGAAACTAGACACCAGGTATACAGTTAAATTGAAATCAGCAGAAAGGTAAATGACTACCCACGTATGCAGCACTACAGATGCATTGGGGAGTTACTATACAACACCAGAGAGTGTATCCATATATTACATAATAAATTGGTTGAGCAGGAGATCTTGCATCTACTGAGCAACAGTTATGTATGACAGTCCAGTGTGTGACATTATTGAGTGAACGTAGTTGTCCCTAACATATGGGGGCCATGCTCTTTATTTCCAGATATACCCAGGGTGAACACTGGATGACAGCAGTAAGGCCTTGTAAAACCTACTCCAATAAAGTCAAAGAGGTAATGGAGTAACAGGTCATGTGCTGTGATCACTTGTCTAGGCATTTAGAAGAATGATACATTAATGAGTGGTATTAATGAGTGCATGTTACCAAGTGTGATGCAGGATGGGGAAGTTACATGAATAAACTTGGGGATGTCTGTAAACTCAGGGACAGGTAGGTATTATGGTGGAATTTCAAGATGAGTATGTGTGTGTGTGTGTGTGTGTGTGTGTGTGTGTGTGTGTGTGTGTGTGTGTGTGTGTGTGTGTGTGTATGTGTGTGTATATGTGTGTGTGTATGAGTGTACTGTTATGCAATGCCATACAGGTCTTGTTTTCCCCTCACAGGTGGCGAGGTGGGCCAGGGTTCTTCCTACATGCAATCTGGTGTTGGTGTTCATACAGACACCGAAAATGATGATAGGACTGTTGAGGCACAGGATGGGTTGTCAGAGGCCTAAACTGCACCATCGTTTGACATCCCCCTGTTATCCACCCCAACCCCGCACACAGTCACAGTGCCTATAGATACCCCATCACCAATGACCATAGCAGAGGGACAGTTGGCGGTTGGTGGCAGTGCACAGGAGAGTGTGGTATTTATGTCTGCTGTCTCTGGACACAGCAGGCATAGCCGGATGTCTGGCAGGGCATCACATAGGCAGATGTACCGAGGTGCTTGTGGGAGGGCCTCTGGTCATCATACCCCAGGCAGAAGTGCCACAACTGGTACCACCAGATGCATTTTTCAGACTGTCATGGGGGCACAGTCACATATGGAAATGTACACTAGACAGGGTCTGAGGCTGCAGAGGGCTGCTTTCTCATCTGTAAGTGACAACTTCCATGAACTCGCAGGTGCCCTCCGTGATTATACCAAGGTCATGGATAGATGGTTGGGTGAGATGGTGGGCCTCATCGACCATGGATTGTCCGTGCTAGAACATGTTGTGGGAGTGGGGTGACAGCCGCGTGAACATAGGCCAGCAACACCAACATCTGGTGGTCGACATGGACAAGCAAGGACACCAAGCTGCTCCTGTAGTGGCAATACCAGCCCCAGCGCTGCAGGGGGTGCTGTCCACACTCCACCACAGCAGGCCATGTGCACATGGCCCTGGAAAGTCCCAGGAGGGACCTGGTTCGAGCAGCCATATGTCATCGTCAGGGGAAAGTAGCACATCAAGGCCTGTACCTGGACCTGCCCATGAAATCCCTGGCAGGCACAGTCTGTGCGGTCCATGGCCAGAGGTGGAGAACTGCACACCCTGCCAGGTATGGTCTGCAGCTGTCCAAGAAACACCTGTGTTGGGCAGCCACATGGCACAACTGTGTGCATGCATACCCACACACTATATAATCACACCTAGGGCAACCCCATACATACACACACCATATCACCATGCCCATATGAGCTAATTACACCCCTCACCCACACACATGGTGTCAAATGTATGGCTCATCCTTGGTCTCTGGAAAACCAACAACACACCCTGTACATATAATGATACCTGTGACACATCCCTGTCATCCATAACATCGATTCAGGGACAGGCTAATATGGTTCTGATGCACACAGTGACTGTACTACAGTTTACCAATGTACTGCTGTGTAACATGTTGTCAGCAGTAATATTTAATGCTTATATGTCAGGTAGAGTAGCTGTCCAGCCATGATGCATTATACCTGTTAGTAACACTGAGTGATTGTGGTCTGAATAATGTTATCCATTTGTGTTGTAGGTGTACATGTGTCAGCAGGAGAATGGTCTGCTGTTATATCTCACAAGGGGTATGGCACTGTGGTGACACCATGGCTGTGCCATATCCTGGGTACAGTTGAACACATGTCACACGTCTGTATAACAGTTACTGCCTGTGCCACATAGGTGACCCCCTGGGACATGTATAATCAGCAATCTGAAGTAGATCCCTCCACATACATGCACACCACTCTTACTTGGCAACACTGGGACTATACCCCTACCTAGGTATGTAGTGCTACTGATGTGTGTGGCTTTCATTGCACAAACCACACAGCATTTAGGATGAGGTGTGTTCCAGGTTACATGTTACATTCAGAACATCCCTAGGCATGTACAGTATAGTAATGGGAGATGTAATGGTTCTATATGGACAATACATAGTGTGACATATCATCATATACACATTAACAGACACATAACAGGCAGACACACATCTGAGAGACCTGGGCCTATCAGTGTTAACTAACTTGTCAGTGTGTCCAATGTGTTACAAGTAGGCTGCACACAGCACATGCATAACTGGGCTGGATTGTGTTATCAGTTACCTGTATGGTAGATGGTGACAGTGGTCACCATACAGTGGTACATGGGACATGTACTGGGGGGTATCATGGTGTAATGACAGTGTACACAGCACCCTCATCCCACTGTGGGTATTCTGCACACTGGAACCCATGATGACACTCTGACATACCCACCATCACACATTGACCATGACTGCGATACAACCCATTGTCCATCCCAACAATGGTACTTCAGGGATATGCATCCAATGAACATGACACAAACATAGTAGGTTGATGCATTGTCATGCCTCCCCTATGGGCAGCAACATAAATATCCATAATACTGTGTGGCAATGCATATTGTAATAAGAGTATGTGGCCTCGGAATGCTGTACCCTGCAGATATACACACATGCACGCATATACACACTTGCCCGAACTCAGTGGGTATCCCATGCCTATCATCCCATTTGTACAACAGCATTGTGCTGGTACTGCAAGGCTTAGGTAGCCATTAGGGAGAGGAGTGTAACAGGGTACATGTAATGTCCAGTACAGCAGCAGCCACATCTGACTATGGCAATGGTTGTTGCAGTGGGTGTGAAGGCCCTCAAGGTATTCTCAACTACAGGTGTACTAACACACAGTCACTGATATCCTCAGTAATGCACACATACACATTAGTTAGTACTGCGGTGCATCGCTGCAAGTGGTAATCGGTGTGTACCCGGCTATTGTCCATAGAGAGATGGGAAGTGTAGGGGATGCGGGTACAGTGGCATCATGCCACCTGCCATGTGCCAGCAGGCAATCTATCTACAGACACCACTGTGGTGACCCACAGGGTGAGAGTGACATGCATCAGCCAATCCTCTGGGTGCCTCCTACAAATGGCCAGTGAGGTGATCCAGTTGACATGTATGCAACATGTATTACAAAACATGGTTAGTGCCTGTGTTGGAAAACTGTACCCAAGCATGTTCTGTGGAGGTACCCATGGTATGTGGTGTGTACAGGTTGTTATGTCCTATCTGTGCCACTTATAACAGTAAAAGTAAAAGTCTGACACCAATATGTATACCATTACTACATGCTAGCAGCCCTCACTGACATGTGCTATGCAGACAGTAGTCTAAAGTTACTTTCCACATGTTAGATCATTATCCAGTAAGGGGATATATATACTGTGACACAGCTCACACACCAGGAACATGACAGTGAGGCCTCAGAGTCCATCTATGCATGCAGGGTTGCTTGTTGCCAGTACTACAATTAGCAATCTACTCTTGCTTGGGAAAGCACTGTCAACAGTAGTAATGGCATGATACACTACATGCCAGTGTGACAGCACATAACCTGGGATACTACCTTTCTATGTAATGCATTCACATGGATAAGAGTGTTGTACAGGTCTTATATACTCAAGTGTCCCAGACAGGAGGGTCACATCCCTTGCTACTGTAATGACAGCACATAGACGCATGTTACGTACATGGTATTACATACACCTATTACAGATGTTATTACCCTGCTATGTTATCACACTGGGATGTGATCCCTGGTTACCAATGCTGAGCCATGATTAGCAGGTGTCATATAACAGCTAAGCACATTTGTGCACTGGTAAGCGAAGCCTACACAGTGCAAGCACCCGTATGTTTAACTGTACCTTAGCACCTCTTAGCTTCATGTAAACCTGCGCAAACACACTTAAACCTGCTCAAAACTGCCTTAACCACTCTTTATCCAGCATATATATGAAGGTCTTGAACTCAGGACTCTGTACACTATAGTCACAACAGTTAACCACTACACCATAGCAGCTGTAAAGACAGTTGTTGTTTTTTCAATATATCTGTCAGTACACATATTAAATAGTATTGAACAATTGCTGTAAATTCTACAATTGTGTAGTACTTGTTAGTGATATCACTGTTGCACCATATATGTTGTTATATCTAAATATACACATATCAGATATATACTGTGTGATACATCTGGGAAGGTATACAGAACAGTAATGTTTACACATGACAAGGATATGGCTATATATACATATACATATAGCTATATGTCTGCATGTACATACACATATATATTCATATATATGTATTTATACACATCTATATAGTGCATCATATATATGGTCATTTATAGATCTCTCTGCATGTATGCATATATATATATATATATATATATGTGTGTACATCATATATGTACAGCTATACCTATTTATGTCAATATATATGTAGATATCTATAACTATATGTGTATATATACAGCTAAACAGATATACCTATTTATGTCGATATATATGTAGATATCCATAACTATATATGCATATTTATCAATATATCTGTAGATGTGTGGACATATATAGCTGTGTATATGTGTATGTATATATATATATATATATATATATATATATATATATATATATATATATATATATATATATATATATATGTGTGTGTGTGTGTGTGTGTGTGTGTGTTTGTATATGTATATATATATATATATATATATATATATATATATATATATATATATATATATATCCATATATGTATGTAGATATGTATATGTCTATATATCTATACAGATATATGTACATATATGTTTACCATATGTCCAAAACATGTAGTGGAGTCGTACCTCAGCACCAGTAGTCTCAACCTCTTAGTGCAAGAGGATGTCATGTATGTATTGCAGGTATATATGTAGACCGTTGCTACTGTAATAGGGGTTATCTTAACATACATGTTGTGTGTAGGTGGTCACATCTACTACTGACATGTACATCATCTGTTACTGACAGACATCCTAAGGACATCATAGTACAGTACCACTGATAGCACAGTAATGATTCTGTGGACTACAGCAGAGATATGACCAATATATGTGGACAGTCTGGCACTCTCTGGTCAGTCCAGAGGTATATACAGATCCCCTTCATGCGAGATATGTGGTCCAAGCTTGATAATGTGGATTTTAACAGCCATGTACATGGGTATATCATGTAAATACTGGACTACATATGCCCACAAAGCTTATGCATTCACACATGCCTGTCTGTCCTGACACATAATAAGTGGTGGTGCAGAGGCCACATGGCCACATACTACCCAGTAGTTAGTGATATACATCTGTACAGAATCCCACTGTTTTGTCAGAAATACATTTACTGTTGTAACAGGGTTTGTTGTGACATATGTCCTATGAGGAATATGAAGTCAGTAACACTCATGGCTGTCACCATGTACTGACTACAATCCTCAGACTATGCTTCTGCAGTTCTAAGATAGGTGATCTGTGAGTAACACAAGAAACATAAGACTTCAAACACTGTCCAGCCTGCAGATAACCCTACAGGGGGGAGTTTCCTCAAACACATAACACTGTCATGACAGGTATTTAATCATGTAGACCAGCCATATCCACACAAAACCTGTTAAACCAACATTACTCCAAATGCAGAAGAGCAACGCTCACATTCTGTAGTCATGTCTGGCACATCCTCCTCCTGTTTGTTGGCCTGTCTCCACAGTGTATGTTGTTAGAGGTATATCCCAATACCATCTGTGATGCTGTTTGCCAAATACTGACATGAGGTCCTGCTCACAGTAAATAAAAAGGCCCAACATCTCTAGGTATAGCAGTGTGTTTCCATGCAATTGGCCATGGAAATGTTACCATAGCTGTTCCACATGCAATCAGCTAGTGGGGGACTGCAATTCATGCAGAGGCCATCAGCAAGTCATGAACATCACTTACAAAACACAAACTGCTGCCTAAGTAAAGCAGGTGTACTTCTCCACATCCACTAGAGAGGGTGTGAGAGAGACAGACGGTGACAAAGTAAGACAGGGAGAGGGTGGGAGAGTAAAACTTACGCATGTTTGTGTCACACACTTACCAGTGTGGGGTTTCAAACCCCTGCCTGACTATGCATTGCCATCACATGTTTATGCACTTATTGTATGCACCACAGATGGTCCATATGAGGAAGCTGTCCAAAGGTATATCTGATGGTGAGTGACATCTGCAATGGTGATATAGGAGGGATAAGGTAGGTGCAGTACACATCCCTGTCCACATGAACAGGTGTCAACATCGACATAGCCACACACACTCAGGGACTCACACACATTAACACAGTTGGCAAGGTCAGGATTAGACTTCCTAACTACCTAGTTTGCCACAATACAGTAATACGCAGGTATCACATGCACCACAGAGGTTATCAGGATGATATATGGGCAAAGGGTATGTGAAGGTGTCTGACATCAGATGGCATGCATCCGTAGGTGAATGGGAGGTGTAGTGAGTGTGAATGGGGTCGAAATCATTATACTCCACATACACACAGGCACAGGTTGTCAGTACTGACATGTATGGGTGCATTGCTTTACAGGTGTGTAGTGGTTGACTGTGCCAGAAGGCTGTACAAGGCTAGGTAAAGGGTATACCTTGGCACCAGGCCACATGAAAATGGTCTGCAGTGTGGCTCAGGGGTGTAGTGTCTGGATTGGCCCACACAGGGCCTATATTCACCATCCAGTCATCTGGGTTACTTTTGTGGGTGGCCAGTGCTGTGCAATGTTTGCCATGTATGTGTTCTTTATTCCAATGCATGGCCAGTGTCTGGGATGTGCACACATCCCACATGCATGTTCTGTGACATGTGGAAGTGTACCTGGGGTGTCTGGGGCATGTTGGGTACACAGACTGTTATCATCAGATGTGCCATTCCTGACTTCATGTGGTGGGAACTGGCAATGGACACCAGGTTGACCCTGCACCTACATTGATAGCAAGATACAGGTATTCCCTGGTGTCAGTGGCATCTGTCTATATAGAGCATGTGTTTAAGGCATGGTATGTCCTTTGTGGGTTACACTTGATGGCACTACAGTTTTTGCAGGTGCCCAGTGGGTAACATAGTGAACGAGCACTGTATGCAATTATGTGCCTATTGTAGTGGTGGGACAGAGTGCCATGCCCTTTGTAGTCTCCTGCAATCACACCATGGTTACTATCTGTGGACAATATGCAGGGAACTACCAACAAAGTGGTTGTTGCCTAGCCGAGTGTGTTTGTGTATGAGACATGGGCTGAGAGTGTTCTCTGGGTAATACAAGGGTTGCCTAAATTGTTCACCAGGGCTTGATGTCACATGTAGTGGTATTGATTGTCAACCCCAGCCTCTCTGCTGTTTGACATCTGTTATCCTTGTAAGGTGGACATTGTGACACGTAACAAGCCCGCCATATAAGAAATTTGCAAAACCCACTCCAGAATGAGTACGGTTGTTACACACTAACAGCCACCTCCACACAGGATACGAATGACAAACACAGCTAGACACACACACACACACACACACACACACACACACACACACACACACACACACACACACACACACACACACACACACACCAAGTCTCACAGTTGCCATGTCAGGGACTGGAGCTCCTATCTAACTAGTACATCACACTACCACATTATGCAGTTATAGCATGCACCACAAAGATTACTGGATGACTCTTTCCTCAAAGATGGATTTCAAAGTGAATGCCATCAGCAGGTTTGCCAAAGAAGGGCAATGGAGGTTGTAGTGACTGCAAATGGCCTCAAAAGCATTGCTCCCTACACAAACAAACATCCACACCTGCCATGTCGAGGAATAGAACTCCTGCCTAACTAATATATCACTCTACATCATTACGCAGTTATAGGATGCACCATGGAGATTACTGGGCTACTCTTTCCCCAAAGGTGTATTTCAAAGTGAATGACATCAGCAACCTTGCCAAAGCTGGGCAATGGAGAGTGAAGTTCATAGGTTCATCGGGTCATATGTTGATACTAGGCTACTGGCCCTAGGGCCTATACATGCCTAGACATGGCAATTCTCTGGCTATGACTTCCCACAATATATACTTCCCTGCACCCCTGTCTAGCAGGGCAGCTGACATGATCCCCAGGGTCTATGTCCTATCTCCCATCCAGTCTTCCAGGTTCCTTTTGAAGAGGGCCAAAGAGGCACTCTGCTTGACATGTATGGGCAGTCTATTCCAGAGTCTGGGGCATCTCTGGGTCAGGAACACATTTTTCCTGCATGTATTGTTGATTGTGATGATAGGATTTAGATCCCTGGAGCATGTGCCTGTGAGGGTTTGGAATTCTCTAAGTGTAGCATGTCCAACAGCTGTGGGTTTGACATGGCATGGTATGTTAAGCAGAGTTCACCTCCGAGAACACAATACGTGACAGAGTATAGCTGGATGATTTTCAGCTGGTCAGCATAGGGCATCTTGTTTAGGCCTGTGGTCATTTCATGAGGTATGTCTGCAGTCTCTCTACTTATTGCAGATGTCTTGTGAGGTACATACATAACAGGCTGTTGTAGTCTGTACCGGGTTTACTGAGAGATGCCTACACTGGGACAATGGGCTCCTTTTCCTGGATGTAAAGCCCTTAGTGGGAAGTGTGCCACATAGGTGGGTTTCCTGACTGTTGTGGCGATGTGGTTATCAAAGGTGAGACCACTGTCCACCTGTGTCCGTAAGTCTGTTGTCACACTTTAGGTGTTTAGTGTACTGCCACCTATGTGGTACTTCACAGGTACATGTCCCTTCCCAATGGGGATAACTATATATTTCTTGGCATTGATCTTGAGGCCATGGCTCAGGCACCAAGCATGTCTTTCTGTAAGGCCCTTCTATAGAGTACCCACATCATGTGGGGATTCAATATTGGCTCCCAGTGTGTAGTCATCTGAGACCTTTGTTTGCCGGTGTCCCTTACTGCTGGTCTCACTTCAGAGCAGTAGATGCTGAACAAAGGCGGTACCAGGACTGAACTCTAATGTACTCCAACTGTCACTTGTCTGGGGCTCAGGTTGGTGTCACCTACATTTACAGCGTGGGTTGTGTCAGTACAGCAGTTGGCAGCCCATCGGGTGACATTGGGAGTACTAGCCAGCTTGAAACAATTATCTATGATTCCGGACTGGGGGATGATGTAGAAGGGCTTGGCAAGGTCCAGATAGGCTGTGTTAACCACCTTACCCTCATCCAGGGCTCTGGAGATGGATTCATAGTTGTCATTCAGGTTAAGGTGACATGATTAGCCCTTCACAAACCAAACCTGGTTAGGGTCTAGTGTTTGCAGGTAGCCAATGCTTTTGTTTTAAGTTTCATGATAATACATTCCATGGTCTTGCAGATAAGGCACGTCATACTGCTGGGGCTGTAGCTCCCAGAATCCAAGGTGGATCCCCCCTTGTGGACTGGGATAACCGTAGATATGTGCCACACAGTGGGCATGAAGCCTGAGGTGTGGCTATGATTATACATGGCATGTAGGTGAAGTGCAAGTGCAGTTTGTAGCTCATGTAGTAACAGGGCCCGGGATGTTTACTGGTCCCATGGCTGCTGTTGTCATAGCTCTCTAGAGTGTGGTTTTTACCTATGTGGCCATTATTACCGGCATATGGCAATCTATCTGTGTTGAGATGGGCCCTGTGGGGGTTGGGAGGGGGGAGCAGTTGGCACTGAATAAATCTGCCAGGATATTGGCAATATCCATGGGAGGAGTAGATTTAGTACCATCCTGTTGTAGCTCACAGCAGTTCTGAGCATTGCCATTTAGATTCCTCATATAGCTATGGAACGGCTTGCATCTGTCTTTGGCATCTGTGGCTATATTATGTTCATAACTAGCTTTGGTTGATGTTATAAGGGGTCTCTGCCTCTTACTGTAGCTGGTAAGAGATATTTTGCATCCTGGAAAGTCCCTCATTTCTGCAAGAGTTTTCTCCTTTTGTTTGTACAGTATGGTTATGGCAGGGGGCCACCACACTGGCATCTTTTTCTTGGATGGGGAGGGTCTTGGTTCAATATTGGATGGCATGATTCATGCATGAGTGGATGTGCTCATACAGTGCCTTCATGTATGATTCAGAAGTTGTCCTTTCAATTCCCTTCTGTATGGGTGTCATGATGTTAGTCACATCTGACATGTGTAGCATAACATTGCCTTTGGAGATGTGTGTTACGGAGGTTTCCTTACTGGGGTTTGGCGGAGGGATGTTGATGTTAAGGGTGATTAGCTCATGAGCATTCCGGACCACCGATGGAGTGATCATAGGTGTGCATCATTGATGTCCCATGTTGGTAATGACCAGGTCTAGGATATTTGAGCCCCTGGTGGGAGTATAGGTTACTTGATCCAGGGCATTTGGAATTATGACTTCCAAGAACCGTTGGGCACACATGTTGGTACTCAAGTAATTTTTGCAGTTAATGGCAGGGTAGTGTAAGTCACCCAGTATTAGGGTGTTTGCTTTTATCATAATATTTCACAGTATGTTCCAAAGGCTGTAGTAGGTATCATGGGGCATGGTGGGGGATCTGTAGCAAGTTATACAATTTGGAATGCCGTCTAACTTACTGTTAGTTGCACCAGGGGTATTTCAGACACATTTTGTTGGGAAAGTAGCCTGGTGGTGTTAATATCCGTAGTGAATATGGACACTCCCCCACCTTTATTGTTTTGGTCCTGGTTCGGTGGCCAACAGGTGTGGTGAGAGCTGTACCTGGTATTGCAGGGGTGCTCTCTGGAGGCTTGGATCAGGTCTCTGTTACTGTATAGTTATCAACGTTCACCATTTGTAGGTGTGCGTAGTGACCGTGAATGGCCAAAAAATTTGATCCTTACACACATACAGTTTCACAGTTGCCATATCTGGGCATAGAACTCCTACCTAATGAGTTTATCACACTACAGCATTACACACTTATAAAAAACATCACAGAGATGACTGGGATACTCCTTTCCCAAAGGTGGATTTCAAAGTGAATGACATCAGCAGGCTTGCCAAAGATGGGCACTGGAGGTTGTAGTGACTGTGAATGGCCTCAAAAGCATTGTTCCCTATACAGACAAACATTCACACTTGCCATGTCTGGTGACAGAACTCCAACCTAACTAGTATATCACACTACAGCATTACACTGTTATAGCATACACTACATAAATTACTGGGCTACTCTTTCCCCAAAGGTGTATTTCAAAGTGAATGACATCAGCAGGCTTGCCAAAGAAGGGCACTGGAGGTTGTAGTGACTGTGAATGGCCTCAAAAGCATTGCTCCCTACACAGAAACAAACACACACACTTACCATGTCTGGGAATAAAACTCCTACCTAACTAGTATATCACACTACAGCATTACACACTTATAGGATGCACCACAGAGATTACTCAGCAACCTCTTCCCCAAAGGTGTATTTCAAAGTGAATGACATCAGCAGGCATGCCAAAGTAGGGCATTTGAAATTGTAGTGAGTGCGACTGGTTTAAAAAGCATTGATCCCTACACAGGCAAACACACATTTGCCACATCTGGAATTATAACACTGACCTAACTAATACATCACACTATAGCATTATGCAGTTATAGGACATGCTACAGAGACTACTGGGCTACTACTTCCCCAAAGGTGTATTTCAAGGTGAAGACATCAGCAGGCTTGAGGTAGTGGGCCAATGGGGAGTGCAGTGTGTGTGCATGGGCCATAACCCATTCATCTAGAGGCAGACACACCACACTCAGGCTCACACAGGTTTATATTCCACAGGTACGTGTATACAACTGCTACATGACTACTGACTTGTATAGTCATGTTGCACAGTTAGCAATAGCACCACAGACACTATAATGCTGATGCATCCCAAAGGCAAATGTCTACGGTGATTGACATTTGCACATCATGTGGTTTTAGCCAATTGGATGTGTACTGGGTGGGACAGTCCTCATGATGGAAGGCTCTTTGTCACTGTCACACATCTATGTATGTGTACTTTTGGCCTATTATAGTGTGTTGTCCTTGGATATATGTGCGTATTCCTATCCAATGTGTGTGCAAAGCATGAGTGGTGCGTACTGAGGAGTGTGTGCACTAACATCTGCGACTGTCAGATATGTATGGTCCAGTCTTGGAGCATGCCCAGTATGACCTTCTGTATTAAATGTGTAAATCCATTCCGGGTAGACTGTACTCCAGTGCAGACTTTTGTGTTCTACACCTACAGCTAGCAAACTGTTTCTGCAGGATATCTGCAGATCAGTTGAAAGTATGGGTCAAAATGGGCAAAAGATAGTGGGTTACTGTAGGTAATTGTGTCTGTGCTGCTTCTGGTACATGGTCCTGGTGTTAGCAGAGATTTTCAGACATATGTACTGTTATACACTGTGATGTTTTATGTCATCAAGTACTGTCAGGTAGACATATTTGCTTGTAGTGATGTCCTGGGGAACACAGAGTGAATGCAGCTGTGTCCAGTATTGTGGTCAGCAGCCTACATATTCTTGCACACTCATGCCATTCTGGAGGGGAAGCTGCAGACACTTACTGCTGGGTCTGTGCAAATGGTTTAGAACCTTGGTACAGTGGTGGCTGAGGATTCCATGCTTGTACATCCATCGACGTGACAGTATGGCCATATCCTGCTGTGGCCATACCTCACAGCTGTACAAATTCGCACAGGTTACCCAGAGGCAGGGGTCATAATTTTGGACATTACCCCTACACATTATGGTTTACAAACAGGTTTGTAGCCACCCATTCTTGTGATTGCAGCCAGGGATAGTATGTGCACATGGCTGAGTTTCGGACTTCACACACACCATGCCGCCCATGCTCCCAAACTCCTTCTATTATTCAATCCTCTTCCATACATTATGAAAAATTATCTGATATTTTCCCTATGGTTATCACCTCATCACAGCAGTAATTTGGTGTTGGTCCACAGTTCATGCAGTAGGACATGGTGGACATGTTACTGTAATTTGTCCACATGGCCTTGCATTTGAGTTCTGTGGACTGTGTTATGTTGTTATTTAGGAGTCCATGACATAACATACATTAGCAGTACGGGTGAGACACAGACCTTTGGAAGTGGACTGTAGGCCATTTGGTAGTGATGCAGGCCAGCTGTAGCAGGCCGTTGCATTCTGTCAGTCCTACAGTCCCAGACTGCGATACACTTTATTCCCCTGGGGTGACAGGGGTGGTGTGTAAGGTGTTCATGCTAATACTTTCTGACAGTATTGCTCCAGTGGTGTGCATGCTGGCAGGGTGCTGCTTACAGCTAAGGACACACCTGCATGGGACACCTGCTCTGCATGCTGCATTCTTTCACTATTGCCATACACAGGTGAAGGTCATATTGTACTCATTCCCAACAGCAGGGGTTAGACCAGCGAGGTACCTGAGGGTGGTGGTGGGGTGAGTTGGGTACATGTGTGCTATGGACACTACTTGCATATGACTCACAGATATGCATAGGGCATTCCACTTATGCTGGCTTGTGCAGGGACATCAGCTGTTTCTCAATACATCATTCCTATGACCTTTGTGGTCTGCCAGTGTTTGGCCAGATGACACTGGTATTCTCTACTACAATCTCAGATAATGTGCTGCAAACCTGTATGTACAATTCCAAGGGTGTGTCCATTTGACAGTTACATATTATACACTGTCTGTCTGGGGTACTTTCCCCTGTGTACTGCTTGCATATCTGGGCCGACATTCATGCCATGTCCATCTTTCAGATGATGACACATATTACTTCCAAATACTTACTATGGCTTACTGTTGGAATGTGTTATACTGGGAAGCATTGTGTTTGGCACTGCAGTTGTGAGAACTTGGCCCTGTCATCGGCAGTACTGGGCAATGGACACCAGGACAAACCTCACCATACATACATAGTGACCACTCTCACACAATATACAATACACACCAACCTAACACATTCAGACCTGAATATTGTACACATGCTATAATCTATCCTGCTACCTTGGCCAGCTCAGGTAATCTGTGCTCCACTGTTATTATACCTACACACACGTTACTACATTTCCACATAGTATTGGGGCGTGCACATCTGTGTGTTACTACATGTCTACATAGGATTGCCAGGGCACACTTGACTGTTACTACAATTCTACATAGGATTGGGGGGGGCACACAAGACTGTTACTACATTTTTACATAGGATAGTGGGAGGTGCACACCTACTGTTACTAAGTGTCTACATAGGAATGGGGGGGGCACACCTGACTGTTACTACATTTCTACATAGTACTGGGGGGGCACACCTGACTGTTACTACATTTCTACATAGGCTTGTGGGAGGGCACACCTGACTGTTACTATGTGTCTACATAGGAATGGGGGGGCACACCTGACTGTTACTATATTTCTACAAAGGATTGTGGGAGGGGCACACCTGTCACTTGTACACATTTGCTATGACTGTCAGGTACTCCATTTCATTCTGTATTCTAATCTATCATGCTGACGAGAGGCATATCAGTGTACTACAGGTCTTAGGTTTGATTGACCTACATTTCAGTTTTTGACTTCTTACCCTTCAGAACTAACATCCCACTGCCTGACCTGTTGTAGTCTGTCTGTGTAGGCCTGGGGGTTGTTACCCATAGCCATCAATCAGTGGCCTTAGCACAGCCTTTGTTTGTGTTTGTCTACACCTGTCCTGCTGGCTGAGACTGTTGCTGGGTATGTGAGCCTCCCTGTCTAGCATGTGTGTGTCATATGGACACACATGTGGCCCAGCACATTTCCTGCAGTGGGTTTTGTCACCTTATCTATTACTGGCTACTATGGTGACACCAGTATTTGTTGCAGATCTCATGCTGCTACTATAGGTGTCTACTATCTGCTGGCATCCCATTCAGCTCCCTGATTCATTGCATGCTCACATCCATACCATAGATACAAGTAACAACACATATTACTCTATTCGGCAATTGGTAGGAAGAGTGACTTACCTTGTGGCTGTGCCAGTATTGAGGATGGTGCTGGAGGGCTGACTATGTTGGATGCACATAGTACACTCCCTATACATGGTTAAGCACAGGTAGTGCCATGTTTGGCATCCCTTTTAGAGAGGTGTTATTCTCTGGGTCCCTACTGTGTCAGTGTATGTGCTATGTTTTACCTATTTGCCAAGGCCAGAGCATACTGGGCACTCTACCTTCTGCCTACTGGGACAGGCTCAGGTTGTTCCTCCTCTGGGTCACTCTGTGCCTGTGCAGGCCTTGGCAATGGTGGGGGGCTGTGTGGCCCTGCCCAGTGCTGTTCCTGCTGTAGCTGTTTCCCCTGGATCATACTGTGTAGCATGGCACATACGATGACAATTTGGGTACATTTAGCTGGTGAGTACTGCAAGGCTCCACCAGATGTGTCCAGGCACTGGAACTGTGACTTGAGCATCCCATACACATGCTCTATTATGATTCTGGTCTGTGCCTGTGCCTCATTAGGGAGTTCTTGTTCGGGTGTGTGTGTGCATTTCTGATGGGTGTCATCAGCCATGGCACCAGTGCGTAAACAGCACCCCCCACTAGGCTACCGTAAGGGATGTCCCCATTAGCAAATCTCTGGTACAGCTGCATCAGATGCTAGATGTGGGAGTCGTTATAGCTTCCAGGTCAGCCAGCACACTCATTCATTATAATGCCCTGGGCATCACACACGACCTGGCAGTCGATGGAGGGGAAGGCCCTGCGGTTGATGAGGACCCTACCCTACTCACTGGGTGGTGCTTTGATGCATATGTGCATGCAGTCTATAGCACCCACTACCTCTGGGTATTCTGCTATTTGGTGGAAGAATCGCATATTGCTGGCCAACGCCTCACGGGTGTTGGGGAAATATACGTGCTCACCAGCATGTGCTGACATGGCATCCACTGGGATGGGTTCCCCTCTGTTAGTTCTGTGTGTCAGGTGTGGCCGGCACAGCTCACCAATTTGCTGTAGGAGGTCCCTGTCCACCCTATAGCACTCCACTATCTCCAGCTCATGTAGCCCCTGGTAGGTTACCCTGGGTCTGTACATTCTTCTCCGTCTCCTCACTGTGGGTTGGTTGACAGCATTCTCATCCTCACCACCCTTAGCCTCTTCCACATGTTGATGTATGGTAGCTGCTGCAGCCCCTATCATTTTGTTGCTTTTGTTTGTTAAAATTGCCCTGCCTGTGTACACCAGTGGCGTAGAGTATGTGGGGGAAAAAAACAGAAGGAGAGGTGTTTGCATAGTTTATAGTAGTGTGCTGGGCTGGGCTGCTGCCTGTGTAATTGGCTGATTCTGATACATTTCACCTGCCAGCTATGCTAGTTCTCCTAGATTACCTTCCTACTGATTTTTTCCCTTCCCATTGCCTTCCTGTTTAAGCCCGGGGGTGCGCCGCACAAACACATTGCTCAAATGTGCACAGAGCTGTTATTTCCTGGTTTACTTTTTTTTCCTTTAAAACCTAGAGTGCAGTGCGCACACCTGCTTAGGCAATGTAAAGAGTGCTAGGCAGCCGCAGTCACACACCCTTGCTTAGCTCTGCTACGCAAAGGGCAAACCTGAGCCACAGGGCTCCAATGAGCTTATAGTATGCCTGACAAACATCCCTATGATGTCAGCTAACTCTTATGCTTGAACCATGCTATTCTTGCTCTTACATGGTTGGGTGCTGGCTAGCATTGATGGGAAATCTGGGATTCAGTATTATTCCCCTCATTTACATAGGATTGCCTGCTAATGCATAGTTACAGATCACACTGAGCCTTCACCCTTAACAACCACTATTCACTGGCCATGTTGTCTTCTGCCTGCCATTGAGAATAATGACAAAGCATTGATATTGGTTAGAATGCTTATTTCAGTTTTTTTTTTTTTTTATTTTCGGCCTGATCCCATTTGCCTGCCGCTGCCCTATGCTTAAACAGCTGAAATCGGCTAAAAAAATGTTTTTTTGTTTTTTTTTTCCAACTGTTTTCCATGCCAATGGCCATATATTTGGCCATTGGCATGCTTTACACATACTATACACCCTTTATTTGGAGCTGTCATGGCTCCGTTTTGTAGTTTGCAGAAATTTACTCGGTTACTAACTGAGTACATTTCTGCATACTACACTAGTCCTGCACGGCTAGCTGACAGCTTCCTGGATTGCAAATTCACCTTATTTGCATGGTTTTCACCTGCAAATGGGGTAATTTGCATACAGGAACTGTGTCCATGCAGGAATAGTGCAGAAGCACTCATGCACATCCCTGGAGCGTATTCCTGGATTGCATGGCGGCCATATTGCCTCCAGGAGCTCCTGCACTATTCCTGTATGCCATGCAGAGCTTGGTGAATCCGAGGGATAATGTCACTAGTAACAGTGTAACTTTATAGAATAAAAATAGGTTATGAAAAACCTGGGTTGATGAGAATTCAAATTTTGGGTGGATTTGAAATGCCTATAATGTGAAAGGGAGTAAAAGTACTCAAGAGAAGTAAAGGAGGACAAAAGTCTTCTATTAAATAGAGTTATGGGACAGAAAGGTTAGGGGAAGAAGGGGTAGAGAGGGTAGTTAGAAGGATGTTAGGAGGGGTGAAAGCAGGAGCATTCCCAGGCAGAAGAGAGATGGGAGTGGAGTAAAGTCTTAAAAGAGATGTTCTGGGTGGTTTGGATATGAGGAGGAAGCGAATTCCATATAAGTGCTACAAAAAATGACAGAAGAAGTTGCCCAGGAGAAAGAATGGGTTTGTATACTTCATGGAGATTCTGATTATTGGACCTGAGGGATCTTACAGGGAGATGCATAGTAAGGATGGAGGAGAGGGAGGGGCATTGTGATGGCTTAAAGATAAGCTTGTCAGTAGTAGACAGCCAAATGTAGAGGAGATAGTTCGGGAGTTCCAGACAGTTCAGGGACTGTAAGGCAATGCAATGGTGGGAAGAGGATTTGGAACTGGTGGCAAACCTGGTGATTTTATTGTAACAGGATGCCAGTTTAGCCGTAAGGGTGGCTTGTAGATTAGTAAGGAGAGGGGCCCCATACATGAGGGAGGGAAGGAGGTAGGTGTTTGAAAGGGTAAGCTTGGATGAAGGGGTAAGGAAGTGATTATGATGATAAAGCATTCCAAGCATCTGGTGAGTTTTCTTGATGTTGGTTTGGAGATGAATGCTGAACTTGAGCTATTCATCGATGTGAAAACCCAGGAGCTTAGTATAGGGAACTATTTCAATAGGAGTCATGTTTTGGCTTACTATAGCGAAAGAGTTTTTATCTAATTCCTGGATGGGGTAAAGATCATAATTTTGGTTTTAGATGCATTCAGAGCTAGGTGATTATTAGGCATCCATGCCTCTGTGCTATTAAAGTCAACTTGAGTTATGTGCATGAGCTTGGGGAGAGAATCAGCAGAGCAGATGATTGTAGAATCATCCACGTATTGGACTAGTTTAGTGTTTGGGAAACAGTGATGAAAGTTGTTAATAAAGATATTGAATAGTAAAGGACCCAGGATAGAGCCTTGGGGGATGCCTGTCAGAGTGTCAAGGTAAGAAGAGGTACAGTTATTCCACTTGACAGCTTGCTGCCTATTTGAGAGGTAACTGGAGAACCAGTTGATAGAAGAGGAGGAGAGATTAAGTTGGAAAGGTTTAGACAAAAGTAGGCTATGGGAAATGGTATTGAAGGCCTTAGGTAGGTCTAGGAGAAGGGTGGCTACAATATTTCCAGAGTCGCGAGCATGGTTGATGTTATTAAGGAAGGATAGAAGGGCTGTGGTGGTACTGTGCCCAGGTCTGAAACCGTGCTGAGTTGGAGTTAACAGGTGGTAGTCTAAGAGGTAAGGTAATAGTTGCTGGTGGATACATTTTTTCAAGAATTTTGGAGATAGGAGAGAGAATGGCTATGGGGCAGAAATTGGAGATATCAGTATTGTTGCCCCTTTTGTGTAAGGGAATGATGAAGGCCTTTTTCCAGAGGAGGAGTAGGAAGGATTCTTGCATAGAATGATTAATTAGAATACAGATTGGGAGAGCTATGCTGTCACCGGGTAGCTTGAAGAAGTTGGATGGTAAATTGTCTGGGGCATTATAACCTGGTTTTAATTTGTGGAGTTTGTTTATAGTATTGACAGTAATGGGTTTGATGGTGAAAGGAGAAGTGATGCTGGAGCTGGAGACCAAAGGAGACGTGTTATGTGTGAGAGTAGTGGATGATAATAAAGAGTCGCGGAAAGATGCGCTGAGCTTGGCTATGGAGTCTATAAAGAAGGAGTTCAATTTAGAGGCCATGATATGATCAGGGGAGCTAGGGTCAGGGTAAGGATTATCTTTTCTGCCTGGACTAAAGAGGGCAGAGATACTACTCCAAAATTTCTTGGGATTGGATTTGTGATTATTTTGAAGCTTAGAGTAGTAAGATTTGGATCGGAAGCAACTTGTTTTTTAACTCTGTTATGGAGTTTTTTTGAATTTGTACAATTTGCTTTTATGAATGTGTAAGGCCCCACAAAATGTGTGTCATATTATAAAACTGATTCCCCCCAAATTAAGTTCTTAAAAGCCAAATGATTATCATATCAGTGTTGACCACTGGACAACATGGCATAAATAATGTCAACTGTTTTCATTATCCTTCCTGTTTCATAAACTACCTTCCTGTCTGTTTGTCTGTGTTGCTCTCCATGCAACATCATGCAAATTTGGTTGGCAGGGTTGTGGGGGTTTGGTCAGTGGCCATAAAACTCTGTATCACAAATTGGCAGGAAAACACTTTCACTGTTATTGGAAGACCTGTGCAGATATGGCAGGAGCAGGGAAGGATAGTGCGCAATCCAGGTCCCAAAGGTGGGGTGCAGAATAGTCAAACATATTTGTTGCACTCCTTGTAAAGCACTACAGCTGTAGCCTGCTGCAAAGGGACTAAACCAGGTGTCAGTGTAAGGCTGAAGCTTGGAACATCTAGCCAAGGCTGTTTCCAGTGCAACTGGAATATAACATACTGGGGAGCATTGCAGGTGCCATTATAATAACCTGAAATAGTGCAAGCAGGCACAGCTCAACCAGTGGCTGGATGAGTTTAGAATGGCTGACTTCCCACAGTTGTGTAAGTATACAGATAAAGCAACTTTAACTGTTATGGAAAGCTGTAGATTGCCAGGACTGGTATGCATAATGCTTTCATGTCTCTTTTTCTCTCTTTATTTTCCAGCTGCTCAGGAAATTTCAGTGAACAGGGAGGCACTTGCTGAGAGATTAGAGTGGAAAGGTTGTGTATGTAGCACAAATGAACATGACTATATTAAAATTATTTCTCTTCCATACATTACGAGCAACTTAAGCATGCAGATCTTAACTGTATAAGCAAACATGTATGCTTTATTCTGTAGTTCTTTGTAATTGTATTGGTAAATGTAATAGGGTATGCAGATTTGGAGGATTCAGTTTCCACAAGTAACACATTCAAATCACAAAAATGTCATTTTTTTATTTTAATTCTAGCAAAACGAGCTTAAAAGCCATGTTGTTAATTTGTGTTACCTTTAAAACCATATATGCAATATCTGCATATTGCAAGGATTACTTGTTGCAATTCACAATCCTATTTTGGATTTGGAAAGCAGTATTGCTAATATAATAATAAAAGTATATTTATTGCAATAAAGAATTTGAACGTGACATATAATGGTTCTAAACTGTTTTCTTTTTTGTATCATCCCACTCCTTATCTTTTTTTATATCTGAACACACTGTTATGATATCATACTGTTCTGCCAAAATTCAAAATGATTTTCAGCAAAGGAATGTAGGCCAACCACTGCAGCTCAGCCTGTCAACCCTCCACCAGCTACCATACCAAACACCCAGCACATCTGGGACACAACCTGACAGTACTGCCTCCACAGCCCTTGCACTATTTGGTCCATCCACATCAGGTAGCATTACCCCGGCTGCTGGTGCATTCATACCCTCCAGGGGTTGGTGGAGCTGGGGATTAAATCACCTGCCAGGAGTTGCCAGGGATAGTACATGAGGTAATAGAAATTGGCATCAGTGCCGAGCTCACCCATCTGGAGAAGTTGCTCCTTAGAATGCAAAAAAGACTCCCAAGTCAAACAATCCCACATGGAGCCAAGGAAGGGGACAATGATGACACTTTTGAGGGTGAGGACTAGATTCTCACTGTTTCCATGCTTGATGGGCATGTGCCTCCAATGTCCCCTACCTATCCCCAGTCATGGTGTCTCCCAACCTTTTGTGTCCATCACAATGCCTGTTTGTCTGCATCTGTTTCCTCAACTACCCTACCTACCTGACATTCCTATGTCCCTTCCTCAACAGTCCTGTCTTTTTGAAATAAATAAAATAAATAAATAAAATTGGCACCTGTCCCACAAAAAAAATGTATCCCATACATAGCTCTTCCCATTGCAAATGTGTCTTCTTGACACATTTGACTTAGTCCAATTGACTATGCATTATTGTGATGTTGTCACCCATCTGTTTTGTGGTGACAGTCCAAATTCATCCACGTTTCTATCCATGTTCATATCACAGTGTTAAAGAAGTGAATAGCTGTCATTCTTTCCTAATTCCCTCCTGCAAATTCCTTTATTGCTTCCCCTTTGTTTTCCCCCCAGGCTTACCCTCCATTTCACCACTTTTCTATGTACCCTATTTTCACACCTTTAGTCTGGTCAAAAAATATAATGACATACCACATGCATGGACAGAAATGCCCCCCTAAAAAGCCTTCACTTTTTTGTCCTCTGCATTTGCCTGGAATTTGGCAGCGTGCACCAATGCTGAGTGATGGTGAATGGCTCTTCATGTCATATGGCATGATTTTTTTGCTATTGGCAGCACCAGTTCAGTTATCTTTGTGCAATGCTGCTTAAACTTACTGTGCTAAAGGAACACAGAGTTAAACCAGAGTAAAGCCAGTACTTTGAAACATTTATTCTGACAGTTCTTTAGACTGTTGAATGTCGCAAAATTGACATTCTTACGTGGACCATTGACGTAATTCACTTGACTGAAGAATTTTTGTTTTGACTGTATCTTCAAAGCTTCAATTC
Organism: Protopterus annectens; assembly: GCF_019279795.1. Taxonomy (NCBI): domain Eukaryota; kingdom Metazoa; phylum Chordata; order Ceratodontiformes; family Protopteridae; genus Protopterus; species Protopterus annectens. Next base: position 769,681,795 of record NC_056725.1, read on the forward strand.
CAGATGCTTCTCTCATCATTTCTTAGTGTAATGTTGTATGATATAATTACTCACCCAGATATTAAATTTTGCCACAGTTGTGTTTTTTCTGTGAGATATATTGATTACTACCCAAAAATGAGTATCTGAAGTTCATAGGTTCATAAGTTCATAGGTGTGCCCTAGGCTAATGGCCCTGGGGCCTTTACAAGCCAATCCATAGGATTACCCTGGCATCATGCCACCCGACCTTAGTTACCAGTGCCTCTGTCAAGTAGAGCCACTAGAGCTATCCCTGGGGTGAATTTTCTATTTCATATCCACTCATCAAGATTTCCCTTGAAGAGGGTCAGCGAGGTGCTCTGCTTGACATGTATGGGAAGTCTATTCCATAGCACGGGCAGTCTCTGGGTTATGAACCTATCCTTCCAGTATGTTCTGTTGATTGTGGTAATGAGGTTGAAGTCTCTGGAGAATGTGGTGTGGAGGGATTGGGATTTCTTTGGCTGTAGCATTTCTAACAGAACTGGGTCAGACATGGCTTTGTAAGTCAAGCAAAGATCGCCTCTAAGTAGGTGATATGAGACAGAGAATAGTTGGAGTTTTTTGAGTCTGTCCATATAGGACAAGTGTTTAAGGCCTAGGATCCTCTTTGTAAGGTACTTTTGCAGCCTCTCCATTTGCTGCAGGGGTCTAGTGAGGTACATGCCAAATGGGGCACTGTACTCGATGACTGGCCTAATGAAGGAAGAGTAGAGGGAAACATCAATGTAGTAATTCATGGGAACTGGGTTTTTCCCAAAGTGGATGACAACAAATTTTTTGGCATTGAGCTTAAGGCCATGGTTCTGACACCAGTCGTTTGTCTCAGTGAGGCCATTTTGTAGGATGTCAACATTACTTGGGGAGTTAATAATAACTCCCAACATGCAATCATCTGCAAACGTTGGCAGCCAGAGTCCCTTCATGTTGGCCTGGATGTCAGAGAAGTAGATACCAAACAAGGGAGGACCCAGGACCGAACCCTGTGGGACTCCACTCATGACTAGTCAGCAGTCTGACATGGAGTCAGCTACTTTCACACTGTGGGTTCTATCTGTGGGATAGTTTGCAACCCACCTAGTGAAATAGGGGTTGATGCCTAGCTTAGTGAGTTTTTCTATGATTCCTGAGTGGGGAATGGTATCAAAGGCCTTGGCCAGATCAAGATAGGCTATATGAACCCCCTTGCTTTCATCCACAGCTCTGGTGACTGACTCAAAGAAGTCGACCAAGTTGAGCAGGCATGATCTACCCTTCACAAAACCAAACAGTGTGGGATCCAGAGTTTGGAGATTCCCTATATCCTTGTTTATTAGGTCCATGATGATGCATTCCAAAGCTTTGCATATCAGGCTTGTCAGGCTAATGGGGCAATAGTTCCCAGGGTCTGTAATCACTCCTCCTTTGTGGAGAGGGATGACTATAGCAGTGTGCCATTCAGTATGGACAAAGCCTGAGGTGAGGCTATGATTGAACAGGGCACACAGGTGAGGTGCCAGTTCACTCTGTAGTTCATGTAGAACACAGCCAGGGATATTGTCAGGTCCCATAGAAGCTGTATTCTTGGCCTTGGACAGTGCTGTTTTAACCTGTGCAGCAGTAATACTTGATGCCTGGCAGTCTACTCATATTGTGATTGGTCCTTTGGGGGGGGGGGCAAAGTTGGTACTGAATCTGTCGGCCAGTATATTGGCAATATCTGTTGGCTCGGTATAGGAGGTACCATTGTGCAGCAGCTCAGAGCAAATCGGGGTATTGCCATGGAGATTCTTTACATAACTATAGAAGGCCTTGTGGTTGTCTTTACTATCTCCTGCAATTCTGTTTTCATAGCTAGCTTTAGAGGATTTGATGAGGGATCTCAACTTTTGGTTGAGGCTGATAAGGGAGTTTTTCCAGTATTGGGACTTCATCTTATTCCACATAAGTTTTCTCCTTCTGTTGTAGAGTTTGTTTATAGCAGGGGACCACCAGATTGGCTTCCTTTTTTTGGAGGAAAGCGTCTTGGTCTTATTGGGTATGCTGAGATCCATGCATTTGTGTATGTGTTCATATAGTGCATAGGTGTATGATTCGGTGGTCATGCAACTATGCTCCATTTGCATGGGTGCCGTGAAGTTAGCCATCTCTGTTTTTAGGAGCCCAAAGTTAGCTTTGGAGAAGTTTTTCATGGTGGTTACCTTTGTGGGGGGTAAGGTGGGAGTATGTGAATTTCCAAGATCATTCCTTTGTGGTCGGATCTAACCTGGGAAGAGCTGACTATTGGTGTAGAGCAATGGCCGCCCATGTTAGTAATGACCAGGTCAAGGATGCTGCTACCTCTAGTGGGAGTAAGAACGAGCTGGTCCAGGGCATTGGAATTAATGAACTCCAGGAAGCATTGGGCAAGTGTATTGGTACATGAGTAGTTTTCCCAGTTAATGGAGAGGTAGTTGAAGTCGCCTAGTATGAGAGTATTAGGTTGGACCCTAATATTCTCCAGGATGCTTAGGAATATGGAATCTGAGTCTTCGTACATGGTTGTGGACCTATAGCAGGCTACGACCTGAATCGCTGTCTTACCCAATGTTAGTGGCACCTGAAGTATCTCTGATGAGTTATGTTGGGCTACCAATCTGGAGGAAACACCACTGCCTTCAGAGCTTTGGTCCAAGTTCTGGGGCCAAAAGGTGTGGACAGAGTTATAGTCTGGTAGTGTAGGGGTGCTTTCTGCTGCCTTGAACCAGGTTTCTGTTACAGCACAAATGTTGATGTTCTCCATTTTAAGGAGTGCTTCGAGCGAGAGCATTTTGAGATTTAGACTTCTAGCATTGAGCAGCATGACCCTCAGATTGCATTTGTTTGTAGCTATTACAGTGGTAATTTGGTCTTTGGAACACCACCTAAAAAAGGCACTATAGCGGTGGCAAGAGCCCTGGCCAGTATCCAGAAGCCCAGGGGTGACAGATGCAGGCCATCTCTGGCAAAGCATTGAGGTCTGTCAATCATGTTATCTCAGGCAGACAGATACTGGATCTCTTTAGAATGACACCAGAAACCAGTTGTTGAAATCATTCATTTTTTGCTTGTACTGTGGTATCATTCTGGGTGATGGAAGGATGCTGCTCAGGGCTAGGGTCATACCTGCCTGTGATACATAATCTGAGAGCTCCTCCATGTCTCTTTTCATGTAGTCCAGGGAGGTACGTCTCAGGTCATTCATACCCACATGTACAATGACTTTGTGACATCAGTGTACCTCACTATTGCATCACCTATAACTAGTGTGCTGGGCATGCTGTTTTGTCTTAGGGGTTTTGGTTGAGTGGCACACTGTTTAGGAGAGTTATATGTCTTGTGATTATTGTTGTGTTGTGATTGTCGAGTGCATTTCTGCCCTGGAGGTCTCTGCTGTTTGTGCAGCTTTTTATTGAGAGCCTCCGCAAAGATGGGTGTGTGGTTTGTGTTTTTATGTGAAGGCAGTCCTGGTGTGTGTTCTGGAGGGCTATATGTCCCATGTGGTGTGGTGCAAATGTTGACTTTCTCTTCTTGACCAGCTATTCCGGACTTGGCTGGAGAGTGTGTGGCTTCCAGTTTGGCTATATAAGTGCATCTCTCACAAGTGTGAGTGTTGGGAGGTAAGGGGAGAGAGTTGTCAGTGTACATGAGGCAGTTGCTACATTGCTTCAGGATGCCCAAGTTCACCAGGTTAATAGGGGAAAGCACAGGGAACTGACCTTTAGACATGCCTGAAGGGGTGGGCATTAATAATAAGTACTGGATCTGTTTTCTTGTGAAACGTTTAGTGTTGGTAGCACTTTTGTGTGCTACAATAACTGCTGCAAGAAGTCTGGTAAAGTGCTAGATTAATAAGCTAGTAAAAGTGCAGGAGAGGAGAGAACTAGTATATCTAAGAGAAAAATTGAAGAGCAGAATTTGGCACCGCTCAGCTACTTACAAACAGTCCTGGATACAGCAAGTCTGTATCTGGACTAGACTAGTTACAGGAAAGGAGGGAAACAAGTGCAAATGTGGGCTTTTAAACCAGAAAGTTGAGAGAGATGGAAAAACTGCCCAAACAGCCAATAAACTACAATTTCTGGGCCAGAAACCACTCTTCTTGTGGTAGATATGCTACTAGTGCTTACCACTCCCACTGATAAGCTTGAAGGCTTCCCTCCAATACAGAAAGACATCTATCCCCACTGCTATCACAGATGTAGCTAACTTTGTTTTGTTTGTCATAAGCCTGCTGTCCCTCTCCTAAGTCTTTTCTACCCTTATGTTGCTCACTTCGTGCTACAAAGGATATAATGTTAATAATGACAACAGACAAAAAACATGATCATTAATGTTCAATTTCAAGATGTATGTTCATCTCTCCTTGTATTCATCCCATCACACCAACTCATCTGTACCTGTGTGCATCTATTAGCTTGATGGATGGTGTCTGCAGACTGACTTGACTGTACTGATGGTTAATGCTAACATGCTACCTTAATCCAATAGTTTATAATTGCTCATGTACTGTATAATGTTTTAAAATCATCTGTAGGATTCATTTTTTCACATGTTGAGGTAATGATGGATAAAATCTTCTGATGTGATGTGTAAACTGTCCTTACTGTGGCAAAGCGTACTGCATGCACTTTTCAGGATATATGGCCATATACAAATAGCATATTTGCTGAGTCATAATAATCATTTCAAAACATGTCTCACCCCTTGTCATTTCTAGAAAGCTGTGCACACATTTATATTGTGATTTGTAGTGAGACCTGCAAGGCGGCTAATAATTGTACAACTGTATAGAAGTAGATATTAATGATAATTGTGGAAAACACATATTTTACTGCAATCATTGTTTGTCACATTTGCAGTCATGATCACATTTACTTAGTTAACGCCATCCTGACACCATCTATAAAAAAGTGAATGTTTTGGATTTGAGCCCTATGTTATCAATGTTCTGTCCAAGAGCTGCTTAACTGCTCTTATACCTGGTGCCACAGGGAAAGCTTGGCAGCAGGTATATTCTTTTACATTCAGTACTTTCAGAGTGCTGATGGCTGTATAGAGTGAAGTGAACCAATAGAAATATTACTATTTTTCCATTTAAGCAGATAATCATATTTGCTGGTTGTGTAATATAAACTACAGTATGAACAACACAGTATCTGTCAGCTATTTCTTCCATAACATATATTTCTAACTAATTCTCAAGTTCAAATTGTATTCATGAAATGGGAATCTCGCATGGTCTAACACTTTGCCATTGTTCACACAAATCAGTTTCTTGGCAAAGTTCTTTGTAAACATGTGTTTGGCATGTCTTAATATGGTTTTGTTATTGTCCAGTTATCCTCTGTCTCATCAAAACACATTCATAAACACAAAACAATGGAAGGGACTTTTCTTTACTGAAGGCCTAGTTATTCAGACTCATGTGTGTCCTGCAGCAATGCACTTACAAATGATATCTGAGCATTTGGTGCATGACTGCATTGTTATATTTGTTATGGGTTTATACTGCCACTGGACATTGCTCATCACTATCAAAACACATTGATATTGTCAGAAAAATCTAGTACTGTGGACATCAATTCATCATAATATGAGCACTAATACATCAACACTTGTAGAATGTGTATGTGTGTGTGTGTGTGTGTGTGTGTGTGTGTGTGTGTGTGTGTGTGTGTGTGTGTGTGTCTGTATGTGAGCGTGTTATGTAAACAACATACTGAGAAACAGGTACATGTATTTCCCAGCTGTGCAACATGCATTCATGACAGCTTACTTTACCTAGTTTACCAAGATGTGTTTTATAGTAGTTTTGCACATTACAATCACAAAAGCAAATCTGAAAGCCAGACTTTGCACATAAGTCTCTTACCTGCAACATTAAGATGATGTCATCCTCTGTAAAAAGCACTGTGACAGTGAAAACATTAGACTTCTGTAATGGTGCAAATGCTAAGTACATTAATCTGCAGCTGGACTAAGTAGTTAGGTAGGGTTTAATATGTACAACAGTCAACTTGTGTATGTTACTGCATGTCTAACTCTGAGTGTGTAGTTAGAAGAGCATGAGTCTATGTTGCAATGTCCTTTCTCATGTCTTATAGGGAACAGAATTTTACAGTGCTACATGGCAGCCCTTCCAACATCATCTTCTCACCATACACTGATGATGTCATCTGTTTTAAAGTGTTCTCTGACAATATAAAAGTCAAACTTGTGCTGTTGGCGCTAGCATTAAGTACTGTTTTCTCTAGCCTGTATAATTAAATAGGTAGGGGTTCTAATCTCACTGTAGTCAACTTGTGTGTGAGTGTGTTCGGTTAGCTCTCATTCTAGAGACCATTTTAGAGTGGTATGTGAGACATTCCTACTAGCATCTTTTTATTACTAGATACTGATTATGTCATCTGCTATACAATGTTCTCTGATGATATAAAAGTCAGACTTGTGTCATGGTGCTAGCATTAATTACTGTGGTCTCATGCTTGTATAAAAAGTAGATAGGGCTTCTAATCTCACTGCAATTAATTGCAATGAGTGTGTGTTCAGTAAAATCTCATTCTGGAGATTATTTTTGAGCAACATGTGAGACACTTCTACCGTCTTCTTCTCACCATACACTGATGACGCCATTTACTATTAAGTGTTCTCTGACAATATAAAATTTACATTTGTGCTGTGGCACTAGCCTTAAGTACTGTGTTCTTTAACTTGTGTAACTAGGTAGGCAAGCATTCTAATTTCACTCCAGTCAACTTGCATTATGTACTGTACACATTAGCTTGTGTAACCTAGATAGGTAGGGGTTCTAATTTCACAGCAGTCAGCTTGAGTGTGTGTGTGTGTGTGTGTGTGTGTGTGTGTGTGTGTGTGTGTGTGTGTGTGTGTGTGTGTGTGTGTGCGTGCGTGCGTGCATGTGTGCGTGTGTGTGCGTGCATATTCATTTAGCCATCAGTCTGGAGACGATTTTGGAATGGCATGTGAGACCACAGCCATGTTTGTCTCTCCTCCCAACTTCTTCTTAACATACAGTGGTGATATCCTCTCTGACAGTATTTCACTCAGATGTCTATGTTAGTATGAGCATTAATTACTGTGTTCTCTAGCTTGTGTAGCTAGATAGTGTGTGGTTCTAATCTCACAGTAGTAAGGCATGTGTTCTTGTAGTGGAGTATACCAACATTCTGCACAGTTCTCATTCAGTCATTACAACAGTGACACTTGCAGTGTGGCATGTGTGCATGTGTATACCTAACATCATGAAATGCTACACAGCAATATTACATCATACTAATTACATGGGCACATATGCCTTGTTTCATCCACATATTGCAATGCTGATATTCACACAAACATATAATTAGCCAGATTCACTTGCAACTTTGAGGAATTCATTGTATGCACAATTGTGTTGCTATTCAGAAGTATTATTCTGGTGTTGCCCAGCAGCATTGTGTGACTTTCAGCATTTGTGTCATTAACTGTTCTGCATTAACCACATCCATCTCATATGTAATATGTCGATATATGACATCAGAGCCCTCACACACACCTTTGCAATGATAAACATATAGGCATATAATGTGCAGGTGATGTATTGACATGAAATAGGTAGAGTTGTATGACTGTATTAACAGTCCCACTGTGTGTCATCTGATACAAACCCAATGTTGTATTTGGAGGTGTTATCACAAATCTTTTTTTAAGTAAGTACAAAATCTGAAGGAGAATACACAGTTATGCACACAGATGGTTGTGGGGGGAAACACCAGTACTCAACCAGAAGCAACAGACAACCTGCTAGCTGACAGACTTGTATCAAATTTCACACTCATGTCCCCATTGGTTGTCACCCAAAGTATACATGTAAACATTACTCAACATATTTTTTTCAAAAAAACAGTTCATCTTTAAGGCTAAAAACATGGCATCAATGAGCCCTGACAACATCCCAGGTTGCCTTATCAATAAATTAAAACATGACCTAGCAGGTACAGTTGGATCCCTACTTAACCACAATCTCCAGACAGGCTATTTTTTTCACAGAATCTGTCTGAACAAGGGGTGGCCACCACCTGACACATGGAATTATAGACGCATAAGCCTGATAGCCTCATCTGTCAGCCATTTGGAAGAATCATCATGGACCTTATCAGCAAGAACATAGATAATCTCCCTACTATGTAACCAGCTAATTTTTGATTTGTTAAGGTTAGATCATGTCTGATAAATCTTCTTGACTTCTTCAAGAAGATTACCAAGGCCATGGGTGAGAGAAAGACTGTGTATTTCACATAATTTGACCTGGCCAAGGCATTTGACACAATTCCACTCTCAGGTATTACAGATAAACTGTCTAAATTGGTGATAAACCACTGTGTCACCAAGTGTGTAGCCCAATGGATGACCAAGAGGACACAATGAATTTTCCTCTAGAAAGAGGCCAGTGACCATTGCAGTATCACAGGGTTCCTTACTAGGCAGTTTCCTGCTCAGTATTTAATTCACGGAAGTGACAGCAAACTTAGTCTTTGTCCGACCAGCTTTGCAGATGACTGCAAATTGTAGACAATTCTTGAATCCGATAATGGTATTGATATACTGCTTAAAGTATTAACATATACAAATGAATGGTGCCAGAGCCATGGAGATAGACTAAGTGTCCAAAAAAGCATTATTATTTCATTTTGCAGAGCAAATACCCAAACTAATTACAATATAGATAGCACACCCCAATGAGTAGACACAGTGTTATGTGATCTGGGTATTCATCTAAAAAGTAATTGAAAGTTTGACCAACATTGTCCACAGTGGTGACAAATCCCTTCTATGTGGCACAGCTCATAATTATGGGCATGTAATCCAGCTCAAAGGACATTATAATTCCATTGTACTCAGCCCTCATCAAAGTAATCAATGAGAACAATGCAACCTTTTGCATGTAACTCACCCCACATCTGCGACAGCTGGCACAACACCAGCGATTTTGAACAAGGAAGATACACAGTGTAAAAGACAAGTCCTGCATGGAAAGATTGAAACCCGTATCACTGTATTCTGTTCCCTACAGACTACTAAATGCCAATGTATGCCTGGCCTACAGGTCAGTCTACAATCCAGCCCTGTTGGAAATGTTGCACACTGGGAAAAGAAACTGCACAATGGTCAGTCATTCCAAAGATGTTAACCTAGCCTCTGACATAATAAATCATGTTGGAGAGATAGAAACATCTCTCAGATGCTCCACCTTCTCTGGGACAAGCTTCTCATTCATGTAAAGCAAAGGCCTTGATTGACACTATTCAAGTGCAGCCTACATTAATGGATGGTATATTGTAATTGTACTGCTGGTGTTGCGCCCATGTTCCTCATGGATAGAAGCAACTGGTCTTAGATAACAAAGTTTAGGCTCATAACCATGTGAAATTTCTTCACATGACGATTTAAATTGTGAAACTCACATTAAATATGGCTAGGCTTTTATGTCATCTTGGAACATTAGCTTAGAACTCTCCTATGAACCTAGGAACCTATGAACTCCAACTCTATCCTAGGTATAGCTATAGTGTGACTGTAGAACATTATGGATGTAACAGTACATCACATCAGTATTAGCACTTGATAGTTTGCATAAACGCATATGCATGAATGTAAGGATTTCATGGCAGTATAACATTTTCACTGGCAATGTCAGGGGGAAAGGGATCATGTGGCACATGTCTAGAGGTATGACATGTGTTTATACAGCATGCTCCATGCATTGTTTGGTATGTGAACAAAAAATCACAATGCCAGCTTTCTTGCTTACTAGACTTTGCACTGCTGAAGTTTTGTTACACATAAGGATAGTTGATGTATTGCCATCAGTCTCACATACTGCTGTACCATTCATTATAACACATCAGTTCTTAATTAACACATCAATTGTAGATGCTTCAGACAATATCCAATGCTATTACATGTGGCAGATGCATGCAATTCTCAGCTGTGTGTAGGGAATCCACTCATAACAGTGTGTTGTTTGTATGTGTTGTTTTCCTTATGGCCAATACCATTGTCAGCCAGGGATGCTTTAGTCAAGTGTATTATATATGGCACAGTGATCTTGGACACATCTTGTCACCCATACAGAACTATTCTTTGTGATGCATGCCTATTAGGAATGCACAGTGCAGACTTCCTTTCAAGGTGTTGTACAGGTTGCATGTGTGATACGTCTTTCTGTGTTGCACCCAGTAAACAATACAGAGAACATTAACAACATTGTTGACATGGGTTTGATTCTTGCACACATGGCTTATGGTTTATGAGTTATGCAAACATCTTAAATGGCCAGGATTGCCCCTGAATTCATCTCCAAGTTTAACACTGTCACACTTAACCCTGTAAAAGACAGTTTATTTCTGGAAAAGGGGTGGTGAATTCCCCTTACAGAATAATGACAATCATTATAGGTGTCCATATCTGTTCCTGCACAGCATATATTATATAACTTAAACTCACATATTCTGACAACATCAGAGATTAATGTTGTTAATATTTTAAAAAAGTTTCTGATTGTACATGCATCTGAGAGCAGTTGTCCATGAGTCTGTTGCTATGTCTCCTTGACTGATTGTGAGGTATCCTGACATTCCAGTCATATTCAATCAAGTCATTTTGAAGATCTTCACAACATGCACATACCCTTTTTTGTATATACCACCCTTGCTAAATACCCTCTCAATCGAGCATGTCAGTGATGTTTATATCACAACCATTCATCTCCATTGATATGTAACCTTGTGCGACAGTCTCACACACACACACACACACACACACACACACACACACACACACACACACACATATATATATATATATATATATATATATATATATATATATAGGTCTACTTCAGAATGTTGACCATTCAGAATGCTGACTTTCATATGGCCGACACCATATGATTGACATTCCGAAAGACCGACATCCTGAAATAGCACTGTTTACCTACCTTTAAACACAGTAAAACTGTGCTATGCAGGGGGACAAGCCCCCCTGCACCTCCCACACCCCCTGCTACTTAAATATTCTCAATCCAAGATTGCACTACAGTGCAGGAAAGAGGACTCTCCCAGTCCCGCACTGTAGAGGGATCTCCGCTATCATTTGTCAGCCTTTCAAAAGTTCACTCATATGGTGTTGGCCATATGAGTTTTGAACATTTGAAAGTTCGAACAAATGAAGGGCTCCCATACATACATATATATATATATATATATATATATATATATATATATATATATATATATATATATATATATATATATATATATATATATATATATATATATATATATATATATATATATATACTGTCATGTGTAGTGATATACTCGCACAGGATGTGTATGCAAACTGCAGTATGTGCTGTGCTATCTACATATGTGCTTCATGTTATGTTACTGACTTGTCTTAGAAGTGTACATAACTTGAAATATTGTGTTTTGGGTTATTGCTGTCTTATAGGTTCATAAGTTCATAGGTCCATACTAGGCTATCTGCCCTAGGGCATTTATAAGCCTAGCCAGAGTGTGTGTGGCTTTCACCACCCCTTAGGATGAGAATACTATACCCATTAGTTTGCTGTGCCTCTGTCCAGCAGTGACACAGAGATGATTCCCGGGGTAAACCTACGATTTCCCATCCACTCGTCAAGATTTCTCTTGAACAGAGTCAGTGAGGGGCTCTGCCTCACATGGACTGGGATTCTGTTCCATAGTGTAGGGAGTCTCTGGGTGATGAATCTGTCCCTCCAGCTCATCCTATTTATATCCGTGTTGAGGTTTAAGTCTCTTGCTCTCGTGGCTCTGGTGGATTTGCTTTTTTTGAGGTGGAGCATGTCCATTAATTCCGGGTTGGACATGGCCTTGTATGTCAGGCACAGATCACCTCTGAGCAGATGGTATGCGACTGAATAAAGCTGGAGTTTCTTCAGTCGGGCAGCGTATGACATATGTTTGAGCCCATTTATCCTTTTGGTGAGGAACTTTTGGGGTCTTTTCAACTGCTGCAGGTGTCGGGTAAGGTACATTCCGAATGGGGCATTGTACTCAATCATTGGTCTGATAAGTGAAGAGTACAGGGGTACAATGACCTCTCCTGATCTGGATGTGAATCCCTTCATGATCAGGTGGGCAATGTAGAAGGTCTTCCTAACCACTTTGGCAATGTGAGTGTCAAAAGAGAGGTTACTGTCAACTTGGGTCCCCAGGTCCCTGATAACTTCTTCCGTGTTTAATGGATTACCACCTATGTGGTAATTAGGGGTTACCTTGTTTTTCCCAAAGGGTACGTCTATACATTTTTTGGCATTTAGCTTAAGGCCATGGCTATGGCACCAGTTATCCATTTCTATGAGACCTCTCTGGAGGATGTCTGTGTCTGATGGAGTGTCAATTATGGTGCCCAGTTTGCAGTCATCTGCAAATTTTGTCAGCCACAATCCCCCTATGTTTGCCTGCACTTCAGAAAAATAAATGCCGAACAAGAGGGGGCCCAGGACTGAGCCCTGTGGGACACCGCTTGTGACTGGCTTAGAGTCTGACATGGCACCAGCAACTCTAACCCTGTGGGTTCTGTCCTTGAGCCAGTTATACATGCCCTCTTCCTCTGTTTTCATTCCTATTATTCCTGTCTGTTGATATTTTAATCAGCACACTTTCTATGCCTAGTGTATTTATGTTGCATTGTATTTACCCTTGCTAATCCCCCAACATCTATTATTTAAGCCTGCAAATACTTGTTGTAGTGTACTTTGCACTGAGTACCCTTTTCTATAATGTGTTAATACTGCACTTGCTGCAGTACTTTTACCCCAGTAGTCATTGTGGCTGTCCAGGCAATCTTGTAGAGCAGGTTTGTCTGTAGGCAAAGTTGTATCCATGTTGTTTCTGTGTTCATGCTACTCTGCATGGTTTCCTTTTGCTGGCCACACAATGTCACTTGTATTCATATAAGCATGATGCAGGGCATCCGTATGCAATTAGCACTGTTGCTCATTGCGCAAATGTGTAAACTCCATGTAGGCTTCATGTGAAGCCAACATGGAGTTTACTGAATCCCCAAGAATGTTTTAATAAAGAACCCCTACTGTTTTTAATAGGTGCAATGGGATTCTTTACATCCACCTGCTCTGCCACCAACTCAAGCAGAAAGAGTGTCATTTAACATCCCATCCAAAGGACAGAGTACATAGGAGTGCAGTACCCCTTTATGTTGCACTACACTGTCTGCAATTATTCTACTGTATCTGATGTGTTAACAGAACACACAGTCTCCAAGACCAAAGGCAAGTGTGCCACCTGTTGCACCACAGATACTGCACTCTAATAAAGTCAACATGCAGACTTCACAAGAACAACCAGTTGAACTAGAAGTATTTCCATAGTACGTATTCACCTCCCATTTCTATTTTCCCTAGTTTACTCTCCTTGGGTACTCGTTATAAATCTTCCCATTTATTCCATTGAAAATATCCCCTCATGCAATGCATTGTTCTGTGCCAACAACTTTATGTGAAGTAGTACTTTCACAGGATTTCTCTACAATCTGTACACACAAAGACACACACACACACACACACACACACACACACACACACACACACACACACACACACACACACACACACGCACGCACATGCACACCAGTGCACATACATAAAAACACAAGCATGCACACTGGCATACATGCATGCATACTCTTTCTCATATACACAAGCATACACAAGCATGCTACACACACACTCACACACATACACACACACACACACACACACACACACACACACACACACACACATGCACACAAGTGCACATACATGAAAACACAAACATGCACACTTGCATACATGCATGCATATTCTTTCTCACATACACATGCATTCACAAGCACACTACACAGACACACAGAAGATCACATACATGAAAACACAAATATGCACACTGGCATACATGCATGCATACCCTTTCTCATATACACATGCATGCACAAGCATGCTACACACACACACACGCACACACACACACACACACACACACACACACACACACACACACATAGACACACATGCACACAAGTGCACATATATGAAAACACAGACATGCACACTGGCATACATGCATGCATACTCTTTCTCACATACACATGCATTCACAAGCATACTACACTGACACACACAAGTGCACATACATGAAAACACAAATATGCACACTGGCATACATGCATGCATACGCCTTCTCACATACACATGCATTCACAAGCATTTATACACACACACACACACACACACACACACACACACACACACACACATGCACACACACACACATCAGCGCTCTTGTGAACACATAAATGCGCAGACATACTTTCTCTGCCTTTCACACACTTGCAAACCCACACATATACACACACACACGCACACACGCACACACACACACACACACACACACACACACACATGCACACACACACACACACACACACACACACACACACACACACACACACACACACACACACTCTCTGGTTACAAGGCTCAGGATGTGCATTCTTGTGAATCTTTTCTCTCCAGTCTGAAAAGTCAATAGTAGCATTACTAAAGATTAGATGTATGGCACCAAAAATCTAGAAGCTGGTAGGGGGTAATGGCAGGGAAGTAAACAACAGGGTCATACTAAGTGTTGCTGGACAACTTCAAGCTTAGCTAAATAGTCTCTGTGTGCTCAAATATGTACAGTAAATATCTTTTTTCTCACACTTCTCCTCCCATTGTTGTGCTTGTTTATTATTATGCTATCTAGATCCTGTTGTTGTCTTGACGCTGTTTTCTTACTGATTTTGTTGGTAAATGAAATATGATTTCCAGTAATCTGGCCTGTCCTTGTACTATTTAGCCTGCAACATATAAAGATGAAATATCTCACTTGATGGTTGCATATAGCCTGATATACTATATGGTTTCTTAACATAATACATGGAGGAGTATACAGCAATTTCCTGCAAATCCACCAGAAGTGTCCTGTTTCCACTTAGGAATGTTGTACGCAAATGTTACGTTATCGATTTTCCACAGTGACATATAGAAAGTATGTTTGCTTATGGAAGGACAGGATACAATACTTTTAACAGCTCGAAGCATGCTGTGACCAAACTGTTTCCTGTCATTAAATTGAAGGGATTCCTCATCAAATGAAGCATCTTTTTCCTGTTAGTTGCAATTTAATTTTTTTTAGCAAAAGATTTCCATTTTAAAACTGTGTTTGCGTTTAAAGTATTTTATGCCTGCCACTAACTGTACACATCTATCTAGTAAAAAGAGGAAGAACATATTCAGTCTAGGAATTCTCAGAAAAAAAAAACTATTAGAATAGTTGCTTTATTGTAATTTTAGTACCGCAATTACCTAGTAGTAAGTACTAGGTTAGCTGCCCTTGGAAGCCATTTTAAGCCTAGCCAATTTCCATTTTTCACTTGAAATAACCTATCCCATTTGGTATTGATTGGCCTTACCTATCCCATGGTCGATAATTATATATTACCACTAATGAGAATAAATGGGTTCATATCATAGATCATTGCAGGGAACCTATATATGGGATAAAGCATTTAGGAACTGCCCCTGTCCAATGTAGTAAGGGGGCAGTCCTGGAGTAAATTTTCTGTTTCTCATCCATAGATTGAAGTTGCACTTGAAATATGGACAGGGATGAGCTTTGTTTTATAGGGCTGGGGAGTCTGTTTTACAGCAGCAGTATCTTCTGTGAGATCTACCTGTTTCCCAAACAGCTTGTTTCATGTTGCAGAAGTTTAGATTCCCTAGACTGAGTGTTTCTGCTTTCTGGTGCCATTGAACTTGACGATATACAGTAACTCCATCAATAACAGGTCAGAAGATGCCTTGTATTTCTGATACAGGTCATATCTTAGTAGTCTGTAGGATACTGAGTATAGTGACAGGGCTTTAAGTTGGTCCATATAGGACATGTTGTTTAGGCCTTGTTGCTTGTTTCTGGACAGATGCATGCCAAAAGGGCAATTATATTCAATGACTGGCCTAATTAGGGCTGATAAAGTGGGACAATGGCATCCTTTTGTTTATAAGTTTTGCAATATAGAATGACTTTTTTACAACAACAGACACATGTTGGTCAAAAGTTAGGTCACTGTTCCACATAAGTTCCCAAACCCCAAACAGTTGGTGATTCCCTGAGTAGATAATTTCCCAAAAGATACAATGCATTTTTTGGCAGTTAGTTTCAGTCCATGAGTTTGGCATCAGTCATTTATTTGGAACAAGTTTTCCTGCAGGATGGCTAAGTCATTTGGAGATTAAATGACTGCTCTTAGCTTCCAGTCATCTGCAAACTTAGTTAACCAGAACCCTTTGATATTGGCTTTTACATCAGAAAAGTAGATGCTAAACAGGAGAGGTCCCAGCATGGAACATTTTTGAGGGAGGTAACTAGTTTCTTTGGGGAGATAAATTCCCATATTTGAATTATCTGCGTCCTATCTGTGAGCCATTTGGCAATCCAGCAGGTGACATAGGGTTTTATTCCTCATTTATTTAACTTTGCTACCACGCTTGAATGGGGAATTGTGGCAAAAGCTTTGACCAAATTGAGGTATGCAATGTGTACCATTTCACTTCCATTCATTGTTTTGGTAACTCTTTCAAAAAAATCCACCAGGATGAATAAGCATAACCTGCCCTTGATTAATCCAAACTGAGACGGGTCCGGGGTTGGAAGCTTCCCTATATCCTGATTGATTAATTCCATGATAAGTCTTTCCATAGCTTTGCATATGATGCTGGTCAGATTTATGGGTCTGTAATTGCCTGGGTCTGTGAAGGTCCTTCCTTATGCAGGGCAATGACTGTATCTGTTCTCCATTTGCTTGGTACAAAACATGTATGGAGGCTGAGATTATACAGTGTTGTTTGGGGTATGGCTAAATCATGCTTCATATTTAAGATACAGCCAGGAATATTGTCAGGACCCATCAGTGCAGTAGTTTTAGCTTTTGATAACACTTTTAGGATTTGGTTTTGCATGATAACTGGAGGTGAGCCAGTATCAGGCATATCTTGAGGGGCAGACAGACTGAAGATAGGGGTAAAGTTAGATCTAAATTTATTGGCCAGTAGGTTAGTTATATCTACAGTCTCAGTATTGGTAATATTGTTCACAATCAGTTCAGTGCATTGCTGCATTGTATTTTTGATATTACAAACATAACTAAAAATGCCTTGTGATTGTATTTGGCTTGGGTAGCTATTTTTGCCTCAAAATTGGCTTTGGTAGATTTTATTAAGCTCTTGAGTTGTTTGTTTATTTCAGTGACAAGGACTCTAACATTCAGGGAACTACTCTTCTTGTGTTTGGTCAAAATGTATTGTTTATTAATATTATTTATTAATCTATCATTTATTGTGCTTTGATCTCTGTTGATTGTAGTGGAGCCATTCTCGTCAGGTCTCTCACTGTATGGCCTCTGTCCATTATGGTAACGGAGGTAAAAAACTACAAACAAATCAATAAACAAGCAAACAAATAATGCTGGATAATTGGTGATGGGGGGAGGAGTAGCACAAGAATAATATTGGACCCTTCCCAATTCTGTAAAGGCATCTCCCACAAACACGTAGGCATCTGTTTCTTTTGCTGCACATGTCCAGCTGATTCTTCCTACAGTCTTGTTCTCTAATTTCATTCCTTCTAATGATGTCAGATGTCTTTTCCTGTCTGCATCACTTCCTTTGGGTCTGCTACAAGTGCCCATATGCTAGTAACTCATGACACAGTTGCTTGCTGCCACTTGCTCTAAAAGGTAAATACCTTAACTTCCACTAGCCTTATCTTACTGAATTACTTAGCCCTCCTAACCCCCACCTCCATTAAACTGACTATCCCTACCAGAACCCTGGCTCTAACCCTAAAACTCTCATGTGGTTTCTAATCTGAGTCACTCCCCTCCCTAAGCCTAAACTCCCCAATCACTCCCTAAATCTAAAACTCCAAAGTCTCTGATAACTCCCTAAATCTAAAACTACATTCTACCTCTATAAACTTAAACTCAATTGTTCCCTAAAATTACCCTTCTGCTCACTAACACTAAAACTCTTTTTCTCACTCACTAGCCCTAAACCTTCCAGGTCTCTAATTCTAAAACTCCACTTCTGATCTATAAATCTAAACCCCTTTCCCCAATCACTGTCTGAAACCTTAATCTACATTCCCACCCCTCCCCCACCCCTTTTCGTGGCTGCCATACTTGCCTTGCTCAAACTCAAATAATGTGATTGGATAAGGTATGACAGCTCCACCCTTTCTGCACAAGTTCTGCACTATGGCCAAACTCATATCCAAGTTCAAGCATGAGAAGCACCCCATGCGAGCTACAAGATGCTTGAGTTCCTGGCTTTGAGACAGTGTTTTTTCAGCACCTGGGACACAAACACTTGTAGTAGACACATTCCCTTTCCCATTGCATTCCTGTGGTCTTCCATAACCCCTCAACACACACTATGTCAGGAATTTAATACAGGTTTGTGTAATGCTGAGTGCACAATAGTTTGGGCTGTACCCATAAACAGGTCCTGGGCTTTCCAAAGACTCCATATGTGCAAAGTATAATGGCTGAAGCTATGTGTCATGGCGTGAATGCAAATGAGCGCATAATGAAATGTAAATGACACATCTCATGCAAATGAACAACAAGCAATATGCAAATGCAGGAGTCAAGATAGTGGAGTGATTCAAAAATGCAAAAAGTAGTGGTGTTCTGTGCCCATGCATATGCCCATGGAAATGTCATGATATGGAAATGTTAAGATTTCCAGCATACACGACAGGTGCCACGTTAGGCATAGCAGCAACAATAACTCAACTGCATGTGTTAGTAGTATGACTGGAGCAAGTGTTGGCAATGTTGTGAACTGTGGCTGCCTACGTCAATGACGATGGTATAGAAAATGATTCACATATCAAAATATGCCAGACCAGCAGATAACTGGTGTTGTGGAGTTAACAAGAATACCTATGGAACCTAGATGAACTATGTCACTTACAAGTGTAATTAAGGGGTGTATGTGGCATTTCTGTTCCTGTGGACACAAAGGTATGTTTAGCATTGGCTAGCTATAGAGAATCTTACAGCAAAATACAGGAAACACATTAAGCACATTGTAGACCTCTGACTTGTGAGCACTTAACCAGTTCTTCTACATCATGCTACAGCATGTAGAGGAACATATCTGATTCCCAAGGACACCAAAGGAAAGAACTAAAACCAGGGATGCATGCATTCTGTAATGTTGCATGCTTCTTTGAGGTCCTGCAAACTATAGATTGTTCTCAAGTTGCTGTTAAAGCCCCAGCTGGTACAGAGGTAAAAGGTACACACACACACACACACACACATATATATATATATATATATATATATATATATATATATAGATAGATAGATAGAGAGAGAGCGATAGTATCACAGTCAGATGATCTATAATGCTAAGGGCATTATCTATAATGTGCCCATCATATGTCCAACCTATTGCAATGGTTCCTGTAAAGGGACTTCCAACAAGGTCACCTAGTTGATAGGCGCATACATATAGCAGATGAAATGAGATATATATATATATATATATATATATATATATATATATATATATATATATATATATATATATATATATACTGATAACATGCATTCTGGGAGCGGCCACATATAATGTTGTACCTTGTGTGTTGCAGGGTATATTAGATATTCTCTTGAGCCATAGATGATGGTCCCCTTCACAACATGGCCTATGCTGAACCAAAAAACATTGTGGAAAAAAAATATTTGGATTTCTGGAAGAAAATTCTTCTGTTTAGACACCTTTAATGTGCCCTACGATGGAGTCCGGTGATATATGACAAAATATTTCTATTTTGTACCATGCAGATGCTGCAGCCAGACATTACCATCCCAGACAGTCGTAGATTAAGTGTTCCTTGGGCCCTGAGTTGTTTTCAAGTTATGGGGCCTACCCCCACACACTTTTGTGCAAGTTCTTTTGGATTTGCCATCCTGATTTAACTCATTAATCCTGAACAGCAAGAAGCCAATTAACACCTAGGCTTCCTGAAATCTTCTGAGCCAGGAAACCACTTTCTTCCTGAGAACTTTTCTCCAAAATCCTCTAATGAAAACATACATCATTATATTTACAATGTCTGATAAATGGTGTGAGTTACAAAAATGTAAAATACAATATCACTTTAGTAGACAATGGACTATACACTGCTGTTAGTATCAAAGGTCTGATGCTGAATTTATGTGGCAGATTTATGTAAGATAACTTGTATTTTGTTTGCCAAAAATATTAGTGTTATAGGCAAACAAAAGGTTATATCTCTGCAAGTATATAAGATAGATTCAATGTATCAGTGAGGAAATTGTTCACCTGTTGAAAAGGTTTCTAACAATGTATGACAAGTGGGAATAACATGTTGCTGTTTTGTGATATTGCTGAATCTATGCACATTATTCATATAATAATTTCACAATATTTCAAAACAGTATTACTGTATAAAATCATTTTGTGTTAGATGGCAATGTTGTGTGCCTTAATGTTTTGTATAAGATGACACCATTTGCTCACCTTTAGGTTACACATATTTAAGAAATTAATGCAGGTATAAAACTATAGATAATAGTCATAACTGCTTTACTAAAAGAGCATTTCTATCTCAAAATGTCTTCACATTACCCACCGTGTTTTAATGTCATTTTTTACTAACACCCACTGCTTGAATATACCATACCCAATATGACAGTATCACACTCTGTTTTGCTTTATTAATATAAATGTAGACATGCCCTATTTTTTCATAACTTTTTGCAAACACTCCTTAATAACTCCAAATCTGCAAATCCACATATGACCATTTCATTGTAATGGGTAGCAAATCATGTCAGCTTGTAGATACTACCTTGCTGCCTTAGTTTAATGCATGTATCTTTACCAGGACATCAGAAATTAGACTTTGAAAACAGTGATGAGCGCATTCATTTTAGGAGTACAAGGAAGTCTCCTTTAAAGATAAGTATACTCTTACAGGATACACAGGAACTCTGCTTTCTTGGCAAGTATAGTCTCATAAGAAGTAATTAAAACCATTTGAACTGATGCCATTATAATACAAGTTTTACCAATCAGTTAGAGCCACTGAGTATACCCCAAACATTCGATTGTGATAAAAAAATGCCAACAAAGCATTCCAGCCTGCTTTATACAAAGCAAAGCTAGACTAATAACCGTTTAACTTAACCAAGACAGCACGGTCAGTCATTCTTATCCACACACACACACCCTATACTCAGTAATTATAGCCTCATTGTTGACTGTGTACACCTCAGATTTCAGATTGTGGTAAAAATAAATAAAATAATAATACTTATAGACACAATCATGTATTTCAGGTGTGTTTCATGCAAACACATAGTAATCCAAGTATTCCAACTTATATCAAACCAACGCACACTAGTCCTGCAAAGCCAGATTGTTTAAAATGATCAAACAACAGGAGGATAAGTTTCTTTCATCAACAGGCAACTTCCTCTCACCCAGCAGTTATAACCAATTTGCTGTGTACACTTCCTCTTATTGTGGTAAAAAATAACACTGCCCAACCTCTTACAGTAGAAATCAGGGTAAACCAAACATAGTGAGGGACAAATGACCAGAATCAGGGACAAGCTTTAAATATTGCTGTTATATACTTGGAAAGTTGTTAGACTGAAAGTGTTGGCATTAGCATACAATTTCTGAAGAGCATGAAGTCAGAAATTCAAATGTTTGGCATTATTTCATGGTAGCAATCCACAAAGATTTGTCACAAAACCATAAATTTTATGAGGAACAAACCAATAATATGAGGCAAAATCAAATACATTTTGCAAATCAGGGACAGATGAGAACTACAGAATTTCAATTTTGTATCACAGAAACAGTAGCCAGCCCACCAAGTTTTACAACTTATTTCTCACAAATGCACATTAATCCTGCAAAGACAGATAAGTAATTGAGCAAACAATAAAAGGATAAACAACTTTAATCCTCAAATAACCTCCAACACCTATCCCCTTTACCAAGCAGTTACAGCCACTTTATTGTGTGCATGTCATCTATAATACCTCACAACATCTTAGGGTGAAAATAAAGGACAAAGTCAAAAATAATGAGTGGTTCAAGGCTCAAAGTCAAGGATAGATTTTAGATATTGCTCTTATATACTTAGAAAGTTGTTAGAATAACATTTTTGGCCCAGTATACATTTTATGAAGGATATAAAGTCTAATGTCTGTCATTATTTAGTGACTGAAGCAGTCACTGATGTGCCAGAAAATCACACATTTTACAAGGAAAAATATGAGGCACACATCTCTCAACTTCTCTGCTCAAGAATTCTGTGCAAAGCCAATAATAATGACAACAAAAATGTCCAAAATCATTGATAACTTAAATATTACTCTAATTCACTCATAATGTTAAAAACTGTTTTTTTTTCTTTTATTAGTATGCACTTTCTGAATCATTCAAAATCTGAAACTCTAATATCTGACTCTTTACTTGTGATCCTTAGTCATTTCCCAAAAAATCAACAATTTTACAAGGGATATTAGGCAAAATCAGGGACATTTCAATAATCAGTGACAGCTCAGTATGACTCTGGGGGTATGATGATACACTATCACCACTAGTTGAAAGCTAATACAGTGAAAAAAAAAAGAAAAAAGAAA
The DNA here is from genome assembly GCF_019279795.1 of Protopterus annectens. Lineage (NCBI taxonomy): Eukaryota > Metazoa > Chordata > Ceratodontiformes > Protopteridae > Protopterus > Protopterus annectens. The sequence continues at coordinate 769,704,655 of NC_056725.1, forward strand.
AAAACAAACAAAAATACCTCTTCTAACTGAGGACCTACTATACCTGCTAAACATCTCATGCAAAGAAAGCTTGCTGCCAGGAATATAATGAATGTGCAGTATACACTGCTTATGAATGAAGAGACACAAGAAAAAAAAAGCAAAAGGTTCAAACACCCTCACAAATATTTGATTATACTTGGGTGGCAAAGTGCATTCAAACTTGCAGTGCTGTACATGTTTGAATGCATTTTGTTACCCGTGTATAAGGGACTATTCACGGTGACATTTGAACTTGTTTTTAACAGTAAATCTTTAAATTGGGTGCAGTCTGTTGTATGGGCAGCCATGGGCTTCCTTATAGATATGGATCCTGGGCAACCACCCATTTTAACCCTATTTACAATCCTCCATCGATGCCACAACATGTTGTAAGTTGTGTGAGATGATATGAGGTAGTACCATCTGTGCAAGGGGAGTAGGATAGTGCATGTGTAACATATGCCAACATAGCTAGATGGAGTTTTGTAAAGAATTTTATGTCATTTGACTATCACACTGATTTGAACAGATGATTGTGTTAAAATGTATTTGTAAAGTTGCTTGTGTTAAAAATGCATCAACAGTGGGTACTGGTAGAAAAGAGATACATATATATCAGACAGTAGTATTTTAACTGATTAAATGTATATGTTTTAACAGATAATTCTGAAAGGGAAGAAGGTTAATCTCAATCCAGATAATTTTGAAAAACAGTCTGAAAATTAAATAGGTTGGCTTAAGCCATAAAGATTTTATCTTACAGGTCTGACTGCAGCCAGAGACAAAAATGTCTGGGAAAACTAGAACTAAGTATCTTACTGTATTATCCTTAAGGATGAACTAATTGCTACACTGGAAGGGTGGAAGTTTTTGAAATTGTTTTATAGCTTTCAGATACTGCAACAGATCTTAGCAAATCTCTGGTTGTGTATTGTTCCAGAGTCAGGTAACCAGATGTGATGCCATTCTATAACCAGCACTGGAATGATTTTTTTTAGATATTAGTAAGAGATATGAAGGAACTCTTGCAGCAGCACTTTGTTCTTCGAAACCTGACAGGAAAGATCCTTCAAAGGTATCTCACACAATCACACACCACATCTTGCCTTGCTGTAGTAAGCAGCTCAACACTCATTATCTTGCCTTGCTGTAGTAAGTAACTTAACTAGGCAACAATAGTTCTTTAGTCAGTCAAGAAAGTATAGTGAGATTAGTTAAGTATTGTTTTTCTGAATCTGTATGAATCTATCCATCTGTATTATTTTTATATCTCCTGTGATTGCACCTCTGGTGTTTATTGTAACTAGATATTCATTATTCTCATGTTTTCTATTTTATTATTTATTATTAAATATTTATATACCTTTCACTGTGGCTTGTCTTTTACAGAAGACTTTTTATATCTTGAGTACTTATGCTTATTTTAGTGACACTGTGGCCACTCCTGAAAGCCTTGCTACATTGGTCAAACTCTACCATTTGTATTACTATTAATTTTACTCAGTATAATTAAGTACCCTTGTAAGAGCCTTAGAGTAGCTGACTGGTGGCAGCATAATTTCCTTACAGTCTAGGCAGAGGGGGCGCAGAAGATAAATCTATACCAACCTTTTCCAGGTGTGTGTGTGTGTGTGTGTGTGTGTGTGTGTGTGTGTGTGTGTGTGTGTGTGTGTGTGTGTGTGTGTGTGTGTGTGTGCATGTGTGTATGTGTGTATGTGAAAATCAAATATCCAAGTGTGTATGTGTGTGTGTGTGTGTGTGTGTGTGTGTGTGTGTATGCGAAAATCAAATATCCAAGTGTGTGTGTGTGTGTGTGTGTGTGTGTGTGTGTGTGTGTGTGTGTGTGTGTGTGTGTGTGTGTGTGTGAGCTACTTGTAACAGGGACACAGAGCTCCAAAGTGGTCAGTGTGGAGTCTTGTTTGGGGCCTGGAGAGAGCCAGAGAGTCCAGTCCCAGGTCTGGAGTCTGCTCTCTGTGTGCTCTTGAGGGATATTCTGCTTGGTGCAGAGAACTGCATCTGAAAATACTGTGTGTATCCATTTTTGTTCCTAGTGGCCATCCCTCACCAGTGTCAGTGATGAGGATTAAGGCTAGTTGATTACTGGCCCAGAGTAGGTACTGTCACATGATGTAACAGGACTAGCAGGGCGGGCAGGAGATACAGGGGAACATAATACAGGAGCAGTGACGCAGTCTGGACAGCAATGGGTGCAATACACTGCAGTATTGGAAACTCAGAGGCTTCTCTTCCACAACTATAGGTAATGACATAGAGAGGATAACATGATGTATGCTATAATGCTCTGGTATGCAGACCGTACATGGTCAGGGCAAACTGTTTATCAGACATAAACCAATACACAGGATACAGGGTGGGCTGGGCACATTCATATATCCCTTGCACAGATGTGGGTAATGAATTGACTATAATACTATAGTGTGGGTAGAGTTATGGGAGATAAATGTGGTAGCCTCATAGTCTGAGTGATTGATGGTGTCAAAAATCATGTCCTCCATTAACAGGGTTCAGTTGTCACTATATGGCAATTATTAGTGTGCACTATACCAGCTAACTATCTCAGGGCTGGATCCCTCCTATAACAGGCATGGGGTTGAACTATAGGAACTTCCTGGAGCACTATGAGCAGACATTCCATGGGTAGAGTCTGAGGACTGCCTCCATCCACAGGGGTGTCAGGCACATGCCAGCATGTGACACTGATGGTGTATCTGCATCAGTCTGTTCAGTTAATGTTCACCAACATGAAATGCCCCATGTATGTTTGCTTTGTGTAGGGACCCATCCATGACCATGGACTACATGGCCAGCAGAGGCAGGTTGGATGACATTCTTAATGTGTCACATAGGTGCACCTGTGGAAGCAACATTCACTACCAGTGCATTGTGTTGTTACTTCAGGTTACTGTGCAGTTGGCAAATGTCCTCACACATGCTACACAGCAAATTTTCCAGCTTTGCAATGAAATGTGTAACAGTTGTTTTCATCTGGACACTGATCTTCACATCTGCTAGTTGATTTTGAGTGTTGTATGCATATCAATGACAGAGGGGAGAGATAGTGAGATCAGACTCTCCTGCTTCTCTTACCTATGCTAAGTATGCCTATGTCAGAGGCAGTGGCGATATCAGATGTTGCATACTGGATGCATAGAGGAGGAGCTCATGTGGGGCTCTCACATACTGGTGGCATGTCCCATTTCCCCACTGCTGTATGACATCAAAATAGGTATATTTAAGTTTGACGTATGGGCACACCCCTCCATATGGGGAGAATGGACAGGCATGCCCCCCCCCCCCAAAAAACAAATATTCTGACTTTTGCTGGAAGTGTTTTCAGTGAGATTTTTTTCAAACAACTGGGATTTGCATTATGTGATGTTGATTAGTCAACATGAACCTTTAGCAGAAGAGTGAAATCTGTTTCTATAGATGTAGGTATTTCATCCAAATATCACAGACAGTGGTATATATGTTTTCCTTTTTTCCCAATGGTATATATTTGTTTGTTTGTTTATTTTTATTTGCTGATTGAGTAGGTCAATTGATCCCCTTTCCTCAAGGAGCAGAAAAAACATCCAGGTGTTTACACTTGTGTGTACAGTACAGTCACAGTTAAAATAGTTTTCTAAGAATAATGAAATGGCTATTTAATAGTTCACAATCCATGAAAATAATGGTAATAATTTGTATACTAGATACTTACATTTACAATATATTTAAATTATCTCAAATTAATGTAATAGAAAGTGATGAAGTGCTTTCATAAAGCAAATTTGAATTCCCTAATTGATGATATAGCTTTAATTTCTTTATGTTGACAATGAGTGCAAAAACTTTCTCACCAATTTTATTTTTAAATGGAGGCATTCCAAGCATAACATTATCTTCCTGTCTACTTCACAAGAAGTAGGTCTGTTCTTTAAATTGTAATTTTGATCTTAATGGTGGACAGTATCCTACTTTTAGAATTTTAAATAATAAAGAGCTGAACAGGAAAGATGTTCTATCATTAATAGGCTATTATTATAATCCTAATATTTGATTAGATTACAGTGGTATGTGAGGGGTTAATTTGAAAACCAGTTATAGTATTGCTTTCAAGATTAAGTCTTCTCAGTTTGTGCAAAGATGTTTGTGGTTCACAGTCTCAAATGCTCAAGCCAAGTAAAAAATACTGCTGCTGTTATTAGCTATTGCTAATATTACAATGAATACTATCCTTTTCACTCTGGTCTCTGTAAACTCTGTTCTCCCCTGTTAGTCTTTTCCTGGGAGTGTGTAAACTAAATAATTCTGCTACTCCCCCCCATGTGTAAACTACAAGGTGCCCCCCTGGATGTGTTTAAACACGTGGTGCAAACCTGCCAAAATGATTTAGAAATAAGAAAGTGTGTATAAATGTTTTCCCTTTAATCAGCTTTTCAATATGCAATATTTGGCTTGAATATTTGCGTTTAATGTTTAATAGAAAGTGTTTGTTACACTTGCAATCTTTGTAGTGTGCACATGCCCCATCCCCTTCCCAGCTTATTTTAATTAGGAATTGTTCTTGCAGCAGTTTCTAATTCCACTGTGCTTAGTTAAGGAGGAGCACCAAACACCTTTAAGCTGTTCTTCTTTATAAGCTGTAAATGTACCCTTATATACCTTACTACTTTTCACCCATTACTTAACTGACCCTATAACCAGCATCTTAAATAGATTTGCTGCAGCCTCACTGATAGTTTTTTTTTCTGAGTACTTACCTGCTGGTCCTTGTTCTCTAGGGTGTCATTTATCCCTGTTTTACTCTTAGTTTTTATTCTTCTTTTTCCCTGTCCTCCTTAACTCTATTCTGATGCCTTCTCCCATGATGCTTTACTCCATTCAAATGCTATCCTAGCTGGCACCTTTTTTGTTACAGATTCTGTAGTCTATTTTTCTTCTGCATAACTTGCCCCCCCATTCCAATATCGCTATATTTGATTCTATTCCTTGACACTGCAAACCCTTTGCTTTTCCCTGCAAAGATACTTACCATTTCACTCATTGTTTTATTTTTTCAGCTTCCAGTCTGTTGAGCCTATTCCTTGACACTGCAAACCCGTCACTTTTCTCTACAAAGATACTTATGGTTTTACTGAGTGCTTTATTTTTTCAGCTTCCAGTCTGTCGATTCTATTCCTTGATACTGCAAACCAAACCCGTCGCTTTTCCCTGCAAAGATACTTATGGCTTCACTGTCTATTTTTTGTTCCAGATTCTGTGGTCTGTTTTTCTTCTCCATAACTTGACACCCCCCATTCCACTATTGCTATATTTGAGTCTATTCCCTGACACTGTAAGCCTGTTGCTTTTCCCTGCACAGATACTTACAATTTCACTGATTGTTTTATTTTTTCAGCTCCCAGTCTGTCAAGACCTGGGCCAACCTGTTCCTTTTGCCCCCGCTATGCTCAGGTTCACTCCGCTCCTCTACCCTACCCCCATTCCCACCCACCTCTACATACACTACATTTATACTATATCCCCAATAATGACACCTCCACCACCCAACTTACTCCCAGCCCTCCAATCAAACTTTACATCCTCTGTACTTTAATCAACTTATCATATTAAAGACCTTTGCATAGCCCTCCCCCACCTGATAATGTACAGGCAAAATTTCAACAACCTACTTTATTTCCAAATAGACTGTCAAAATATGTTTCTCCCAAATCTTAAATATTTTAACAGTTTTCTAGTTATTCTCATTCTCTTACCCATTATAATACTTACCTTCCTCACTACCTCATATCAATGTACCCTCACACACAGATGCTCTACACCTCCTATAACTTACCCCCATACCAAACTCTCTGCCACCTAGTCTTCCCCATAACCCCATCACTTTTTCTTCATTCCGACACTACCATCTATAGAAACAAGATATTACACCTACCCACACTCCCTCTTAAAACTATACCAAAAATCTACCTCCAATACAACTACTTTAATTCTCTCAAAATACTCATTTTAAATCTACTAGTATCAGGTGATATACATTTACATATACATTTTAAATCTACTAGTATCAGGTGATATACATCCCAATGAGGGACCTAACCACAGCTCCTCTCTCTGTGCTCATCCCTCACACCCTGTAAACTCCACTCCCAGTATTACTTTGCAGATCCTCATATCCTCTTCCAAAAAAAAAATATATCTATTCTATCTTTGAACATTCAGAGTATCATGATTAAAATTCCATGCCTGGATCTCCCTACACACCCCTGACATTCTCACCCTCTCTGAAACGTAGTTAAGCCTCACATATCTGACATACAATTTCTTCCCCCAGGCTATATCATCTTCCGGCAGGATAGACTTTAGAAAAAAGTGGCACGGTTGCAATTCTATACTCTAATCATCTCTCATTCCACCCTCTACCATTCACTCTTCCAAACTTCCACCCAGATGAAGTTCTCATTGTCACCTGTAAAGTGAATAATCACAAGAAACTAGCAATTGCCTCCAGCTATATCCCCTAGGAAACAACATCACTATCTTAGAGCTCTTTCTCTCCTGGATCTCTCATACTGTCTCATATGAAATTGTTATCCTGGGTGACATTAACATTGATTGGAATGCCCTTAATACTAATTCCCTTAACACCTCCATTAATCTCTTTGGCTTCTCCCAGCTAATCTCTGCCCCACTTGTCTAAATAAACACACCAATTCTGGATCCATGCTAGATTGGGTCCTTACCTCTAAACCGAACTCCTACCACAACACCTCCACCCTACTTGATACCCTAAGTAACCACCATCCCGCCTTCATACTTCAACACTGACCCCCTACTACACAAATCCCAGCAAATCAAAGACTGCCATAAGCTCTCAAGCTTTAATTGAGATGCTTTCATCCACTCACTCTCTGTAATTAACTGGTTGTTCCTGTATGACCTCCCCCCTGGAGGAAGCTGTCCTGGCATTTAACATCTTTCTAGACACACTTAACTCCCTGGCCCCCATCAGGAAAATAAGGATCAAAACCCAGTATGTCCCCTGGCTAACACAAGCTACTCATACAATTATGCATAAGAGAGTGCATGGAAAAAATGGAAAAAAAATCTAATAAGTCCTATAGAGAGCTTTGTAACTTAACTAAAAAAAAAGGTCAACCTTGACAAGGAACACTATTTCCAAAAACCTCTACATAATCCTCACTCAACCCCCCCCCCAAATTCTGGCAATTAGTAAATAAACTACTACATCCTGGTAACCCCTCATCACCTAATCCATGCCTTAACAGCTCTCCCACTGATACTGCTAACTTTCTTAATTCCATCTTCATTGACTCTATTTGCAATCTAACTAGGAATGACACCATTACCTACCCCCACTCCTCCATCATCCCACCCAACCACCTTCTCTCTCTTAAACCTATTCCCATAACTTATATCCAGTCACTTCTTAGCAAACTGAAAACATGCTCTCCATCAGCTGACAACCTACCTCCTCAATTCCTAAAACTTGCTGCCAATTCTATCACCTATTCCATGTCCATCTTAATCAATAGGTCAATCAAAAAAACACTGTACCTGAAATCTGGAAGAAGTCCTATGTCATACCCTTACATAAAGGTGGCAACTCAACTGACCCCTCAAATTTCAGACCCATTGTCATTCTATCTCCCCGTCAAAAATTCTCGAAAAATGCATCCACAAACAGCTCCTTGATCACCTCCTCTTAGAAAATCTGCTTACTCCTACACAGCATGGTTTCCACCCAAATCACAGTACAGCTACTGCTCTGATAATCATTCACTAATTCTATTGCAAATTATTGTGACAACAACAAGCTAATCTCATGTTTGTTTCTGGACCTCTCTAAAGCCTTTGACACTGTTTCCCATCAATTGCTTCTATCCAAACTAGCTACTCTTTGGTCTCTCCAACTCTGCACTTTCTTGATTCGCCAGCTATCTCTTCAACAGATTCTAGGCAGTTAAATGACAATTTAACTTTTTTCTCTTCTTACCAGTACAAACTAGGGTACCCCAAGGCTCCATCCTTGGACCCCTATTATTTAATATCTTTACTAATGACCTATACTTTTCCTGTCCTCTCTCATCTGTCATACAATATGCTGACAATTCCACCAACATCTGTTCCTCTGAAAATATCACTCACCTTCACACACTCATCCAAGAGTCTCTGCACTCAGTTGAAAAATGGCTAACTTCCACCCAACTGCAACTTAACCCTAAGAAAACAAAACTTCTCCTATTCCTCCCTAAATCTCTCCATCACACAGCTACCTTTACTGTCTGCTCCCTTAACAGCACCATCATCTCTGTTGAACCTCACACCATACACAAATGTGTCATATAACTCTTTGGTTGTCCTGCATGTGACATGAGTGGGCATCTGAGTTCCTCTGCATTTAGCTGGAATAGTATAATAATTCCCCTCTTGCATAAGTCTCACTTCAGCAAACAACTGCATACTGACCTCTCCCTATCATTGACAAGCACCACAGACATTGTAAGGGTGAAACAGCCACATTGCCAGATCTGTTCTCCTTCCTTCTCTCGCTCTAATATTTCAGGTTTACAGCAATTTTACATCAGTTCTAAAAGCTCTATTATTTGTTTGAAAGAGTTTTTTGCAGAATGGTGAATGATGTAATAATGCTATATATCACAACAGCACTGACCACTTAGGCAGCAAGGATGTTAGTCAGGCCAAATAATGCTTATGTTTGTGAATCACTTTCTCTGCATACCTAACAGTTCCAGCTGTGAATGTTTAGCACAACACATACAAGGACTATGCTCATATACCAGGGTAGTCCATGATGTGCTATGCTGCCCAGCCTGTCACTTTGTGTTAAGGGTTGCTGCTGCCCAATACTACCTCTAGCTACATGCAGTGCCTCAGGTACAGAGATACATTTTATGGCTTCACGCATGTCATCTACATGAGCTATAGTAGGGTTTCTCCTTCAGTGTACTGCTATAGTACTACATTGCCTGTTACTGTTACCAGTCTGGTTTACTGTACGGCCTTTTGTTTGGTATGCCAGTAATATCCCTTGCCAGTTACATTCCTAATTAGTATTCAGATTCTTTGCACAAGATACCTACTCTTGCTATTATCACTATGCAGGTAAGCTGTACAGGCCTATTAATCCCAGTACTCATTTTTGGGTATTTGGATCACTTAGTGCTATGAATTTTTTATGCATTTCCTATGACCCTGTAATATGTGTTACTTTTCCAAGTTGTTTTTTTCTGATTTTTTTTTCTTAGTGCCGCCCAGTGTCCAAGAGTGCTGTTCTTGTCTCAGGGTCTGCAAATGCAGTCTGTTTTGGCCTACTTTCTTTTGGGCACAAGTACATAAAGTCACTACTGATACTCCTTCTAAGGAGTACTCCATCCCTCTCATGCTACACTTCCTGTTTTTTGCAAGGTCCTGTTTCCTTATGTGTCCTGGATGGTGCTGATGGCCAGTGTTATTGCTGATCTCTATGAGACATATTGCATGTTTCTTTTTCCTGTCTCAGGCTTGGCTGCACTGCCAGTTGCATGCCATTTGCAAACATGTGTTTGACTCAGATGTCTGGTGAATTCATGCTGTGTTCTAACTTTAGCACGGGGCTCACATCACATGCATGCTCATCAGATTTCATATTCACCTGTGATTCTTTACACCACTGTCATCAAGCACTAATCTGATGCAGTTCTACATCATTTGCATCTGCACTGCACTGAAACAGGCATGCTGTTATATTCACTGTGACACTAGAACATGTGCAGCAGTAGAGGGTGGCAGGTAAGTCTGTGGGAGGAGTAGGAACAAGTGGGCAAAGACCCCTTTTATAACAGGCTTTTTAGGCAGCCTCTTACTATGACAAAAAAACCTTTTTAACAAAATAACATCACTGTAAATATGTTGTGGACCTTTAGATTTCATTTTTAGCATATTGCAGCGTATAAAATAAACATATAACTTAAAAAATTGCAAGTCATAATATAGATGGTGTGAATTTGGCTAAATCCTTGATAGTACCTTCTGCATTTTAGTCTGAGTGGATCTGCATTTTAAAGAGGTTACACACTTTTCACAACACAGTGCTGAATGCTGTCTAGTGAATTACGGTATAAAATGCCAGACCTGCTGCGCTCATTATATTGAAATAAAACATCACTTAAATTTGACAGTAAACCCTTTTCTCCACACGTAAGGACTCATTATCACATAACACAGTTGAGTGCTTTCATTCCCAATTTAGGAACTTCATCAAAACTTGAGTTATGGAATGGAGCCTGAGGGGATGTTATGTGCAGGCCTCAGATATTGCAGAGAGTTAGGCACATCTATGGGGTAAGACATTGCCCTGACTGCTACTAAAATCGAAGCCTTCACTTTGATGTGCTTTTCAAAAGCCCAGAATGGAACAGTAATTAAATAGTGACAGAGACTGTTCTATATCACCTGCTTTTGGAATTTGATGTGGGTGAAGTAGCAGCAGAGTTAATAACTGCAATAATGACAGCTTTGTTGTTCTCAAGATGGGATGTGTGCAGAGCACAGACAATTAGCATAATGTATATTGTGATGTTCATAGGTTCATAGGTTCATAAGTTCATACTAGGCTATCTGCCCGAGGGCATTTACAAGCCTAGCCCATAGTTTTGTGGCTTACACCACCCCTTTAGTATGGGGAACTATACCCATTATTTTGCTGTGCCTCTGTTGAGCAGTGACACTGAGGTAATCCCTGGGGTATATCTGCGATCTCCCATCCATTGGTCAAGATTTCTCTTGAACAAGGCCAGCGAGGTGCTCTGCCTCACATATACCGGGATTTTATTCCACAGCATAGGAGTCTTTGGGTGATGAATCTATCCCTCCAGCACGTCCTATTAATAGCCGTGTCGAGGTTTAAGTCTCCGCCCTTGTGGCTCTGACGGATCTAGATTTTTGAGGTGAAGCATATTCATCAAATCTGGGTTTGACATGGCCTTGTATGTTAGGCAAAGGTCACCTCTGAGCAAGCGGTGGCGACTGAATAGAGCTGGAGTTCTTTCAGTCGGGCAGCATAGGACAGATGTTTGAGACCCTTTATCCTTTTGGTGAGGAACTTTTGTGGCCTCTCCAGTTGCTGCAAGTGTCGGGTCAGATACATTCCGAATGGGGCATTGTACTCAATCATTGGTCTGATGAGTGATGAGTATAGGGAGACTATGACCTCCCTTGATCTAGATGAGAATCCCTTCATGATAAGGTGGGCAATGTAGAAGGTCTTCCTAACTACTTTAGCTACATGGGTGTCGAATGACAGACTACTATCAACCTGGGTCCCCAGGTCCCTGATAACTTCTTCTGTACTCAGTGGATTGCCACCTATTTGGTAGCTAGGGGTAACCTTGTTTTTCCCGAAGGGTATGACTATGCATTTTTGGCATTTAACTTTAGGCCATGGCTCTGGCACCAGTTATCCGCTTCTGTGAGACCCTTCTGAAGGATATCTGTGTCAGATGTGTTTTCTACTATGGCCCAGTTTGCAGTCATCTGCAAACTTTGTCAGCCATAACCCTCCTGTGTTTGCTTGTACTTGGAAAAGTAGATGCCAAACAAGAGTGGGCCCAGGACTGAGCCCTGTGGTACACCACTTGTGACAGGCTTTGAGTCTGACATGGCGCCAGCAACTCTGACCCTGTGGGTTCTGTCACTCAGCCAGTTTGCAACCCATCTTGTGATGTATGGGTTAACATTTAAGCTGATGAGTTTTTCAATGATACCCGAGTGGGGTATTGTATCAAAGGCCTTTGCCAGATCGAGGTAGGCTGTATGGACTGCCTTTCCCTCATCAATGGCTTTGGTGACTGTTTCAAAAGTCAACCAAGTTTAGAAGGCATGATCTGCCTTTGACAAAGCCAAACTGGGATGGATCCAAAGTCTGCAAATTCCCTATGTCTTTATTTATGAGGTCCATTATGATCCTCTCCATGGCTTTGCAGATAAGGCTTGTCAAGCTAATGGGCGGTAATTTCCAGGGTCGGTGGAGGCACCGCCTTTGTGAAGTGGGACCACAGTTGCAGTGCGCCACTCCTGGGTGCGTATCCAGAGGTAAGACTATGATTAAACAGCTGTCCTAGCTGTGGGTTTAATTCCTCGTTGAGTTCGTGGAGCACACAGCCGGGGACACCATCAGGTCCCATGGATGCTGTGTTTTTGCTTTGGAGAGAGCAGTTCTCACTTGGGCGTTGGAGATGTTTGGGGGCTGCAATCGCTTGGTATAGATATCTCTCCTTTTGGGGAGGGGAGAAGTTTGCACTGAACCTGTCAGCCAGTATGTTGGCAATGTCTGTAGGATCAGTAATCTTCACATCATTTTGAACTAGTTCTGAGCATATCTGGGAGTTTCCTCCCAGGTTTCTAACATAGCTAAAGAAGGCCTTATGATTGTCTTTTGAGTCTTTAGCTATTTTTCTCTCAAAATTTGCTTTGGATGATTTTATGAGAGCTCTTAGTTTTTACTTATAGTGATCAAGGGTGTCTTACCTTTTAAGGATTTTGCTCTATCTTGTAGTAGCTTCCTCCTTTTGTTGTAGAGTTTGTTTATGGCTGGGGTCCACCAGAGTGGACGCTTGCCTTTGGTACAAAGAGTCTTTGTTTTGCTTGGGATTGCCTTATCCATGCAGTCCTGCAGGTGCTGGTAGAAGGCATTTGTAAGTGATTCAGCGGCTTGAGTACTGTTTTCCGTCGGCTCGGGGCCTTAAAGGAGACCACACTAGTCTTTAGAAGTGTGAAGTCGGCTTTCGAGAAGTTCTTTACTGTGGTCTTTTTATTTCAGGTGGGGTGGGATGAGGACCTCCAGCGAGATTAGTTTGTGATCTGATCTCACCAGTGAGGGGTATACTTCTGGTGTTGAACATTGTGCTCCCATGTTCGTGATGATGAGATCAAGTATGTTTTCTCCTCTTGTGGGGATGGTGACTAGTTGTTCCATGGCATTTGAGTTTATGAATTCCAGGAACTTTTGGGCTAGGGTGTTTGGGCTTGAGTAGTGTTCCCAGTCTATATTAGGGTAATTGAAGTCACCTAGTATGATGGTGTTTGGTGATACATTTATCCCCTCTAGTGTTTTCAGGAAGGCCATGTGAGGTTCCTGAGTTTGTGAGGGTGGCCTGTAACATGCTACAATTTGCAGAGCAGTCTTGCCTATGGTTAATTGCACCTGGATGGTCTCCGATGCATCGTGCATTGCCACCAGTCTTGAGGTGTGGGTGTCTTTGATGAATATGGATACCCCCCCTCCTTTCTTGGTATTGTCCGGATTTTGGGGCCGGAACGCATGATAAGAGGTAAAACCTGATAGTGCTGGGTTGCTCTCAGGAACCTTGAACCAGGTTTCTGTCACTGCACAGACATCAATGTTCTCCATACTGAGAAGGGCCTCGAGTGCGTGCATTTTGAGATTTAGACTTCTGGCATTGAGCAGCATTACCCTTAGGAGTGAAATAGAAACAAACAATAATGGAAATCCTGCTCTAGTGTATGCATCCCATAATAATAATTTACATATTATTACTATTTGTTTTCCAGGGAAGAGCACTGACCTGTGTGGACCTTTCTCAAACTCAGTCTGGGAGCAGTGACTGGTTCAGTGATTTGCAGAGAGTCACACAGTTAAGCAATAGAGGCTGAGGGAGTTAAACCTTGTACCTCTAGACCACAGGAACCAGCTTGTTAACAGCTCCTTAATCCTCTTAGCCAACTTCAGACAACATATGGATATATCAATGTATATATATATATATATATATATATATATATATATATATATATATATATATATATATACATATATCTATCTATATATATATATATATATATATATATATATATATATATATATATATATATATATATACCGTATTTCCCCGAAAATAAGACTGGGTCTTATATTCTTTCTCCAGCCGAAATGCGCATTAGGGCTTACTATCAGGGGATGCCTTATTTACCTGCACCATACAACAATCTACCTTCATTCAGTTATACATGTACAAAAATTTACATTTATTTTGTACTTTTCTATTACTGGAGAACAGTTCTAATAACGGGTTGACAGTTGGTGTGAATTCTACATAAACAGTGCAACAAACATTCCAAGTCCAGAATATATGCACCTTGGCTTTCACAGTAATTCAAATACAGTCATGTCATATTCTTCTGGGACATTGTCATAAGTGTCCAACCCCTGAATTTTGGGCTGAATTTCTTGCATCTTCATTTCCTGTAGCACCATTGGCCCCAGTCTGTCATGCCTAGCAAGTGAGCTCTCCTTAAATGAGCACTGCTTGTCCAAGTAGCCTGCTTGTAGTGCATTGGCAACACAGCTGTCAGTGATTTTATCCCATGAATTTTTCACCCAAGTCACGACCTCTTGCAGGCTAGGCGTCACAAAGTTTCCATGCTGATTTCTTTCCATTCTATTTTCAATGTAGTCATTGAGTTCCATGCGCCAATGGTCCTTGAATGGCTTGTTTATTGCAATATCAAGAGTCTGGAGATAGGCAGTCATTCCTGTGGGAATCATTATTTGATCTATTCTCCTCTGTGCTAGGAATTTCTTTGTTTCTTTAGCGAGGTGAGTGCTGGCTGAATCCCAGACTAGCAGACCTCTTTCGCCACCTCACAAAACAAGTGGCAGCATTACATCGACCCACTTCCTTATAACTGTTTGTGTGCACCAGACTTTTTCAGTTTCAAGAATGTAAATGCCTGAAACACGTTCAATCTTATCTTTCTTGCCCTTACTAATGATTAGAGGTGGGGTTTTCTTTCCATCTAGATGAATTGCCAAAATACAGGTAACATGTACACTCTCATAACCAGTGGAGGGAATGTAGATTGACAAGCCACCACTCTGATCAATTGTTGTTTGAGATCCTTGGCCCATAAACATTGCAGTTTCATCCGTAGAAATCATGTTTGAGAGTTGGCATTTAGAAAAGTCAATGCCATCAACAAAGGACTTGAACACAAGTGCACATTTTATAACTTCAGTATCTTCCAGCTTGAACAGTGTTATTGATTTTCTTAGAAACAATTCATATCACTGAAGGAGGCCATCCAGCCAATGCTGTGATGCTTTGAATTCTTCTGTGGATATTTCTAACTGCGGTGCCATTGCAAGGGCAAATGCTTGAATATCAGCCCTGTGCACAACCAAAGCCTTTGCTCTCCTGTTAGCAGTTCACTCACATATGATGTCTTCAAGCTCAGGAAATAATGGTTGCCGACCTGATCTACACTTACACTTCTTAGCGTTTCCCTCGTTGGCCTGTTGACTGTGGTTAACGTATGCTGCTCACAATTTTCGGACCATTCGGAGATCTAACTTCTTCACTTTACAGAAAGCTGTCAGGTTCTTTCCACGGGAGTCCTCCACGATTCCTTTCTTGTACTCGATGGAATAGCTCTTTCTTTTTGCACTCATCTTGTTGGGGGGGGGGGTAATTGAAGACTTACATGACTGGAGTGGCAATACAAAATGGCGCCGGTTATGAAGAGAAGACACTATCACAGCTGCTCGTTACCATGAGCGCACATTGTCTGTACTTTGACCAATCAAAGTACACTTGCGTGGGTTTATGGGCCAAGGATCTCAACCGTCAAGTGTGAGTGATGATTAGGTTGCAATAAGAATCGGAGCTGGGGCTTATTTTTGGTGTAGGGCTTATATCATGAACACCCTGGAAAAAACATGCTAGGCCTTACTCTCTGGTTAGGTTTTATTTAGAAAGAAATACGGTATATATATATATATATATATATATATATATATATATATATATAAAATAGCTTTTTATGGGCTTTTTCATAAGCTGATATTTATTTCATATTTCATATTTCATATTTCATCAATAGGCTGTTATTAAGTGATGGAAAACCAGCCACAAGTCACAATACATGCAGTATATCATACCAATATATACAGATGTTATTCAATTGATACATATGTCTTATTCATTCATGTATATTATCTGACTCTAGTGCTAGTAACTGGAAGTAGTGTTAAACATGATGTGTAACCCTCCCCAGGATTCAGCAAGCTCTGCGCAGTGTGCAGGAATAGTGCAAGAGCTGCTGCACGCAATATGGCCAATGAGCATTCCAGGAACGAGCCCCCGGAAAATGCACGAGTGCTTCTACACTATTCCTGCATGGACACAGCTCCTGTATGCAAATTATCCCATTTGCAGGTGAAAACCATGCAAATGAGGTGAATTAGTGATCCAGGAAGCAGGCAGGCATCTGTGCAGGAATAGTGAAACCTGCAGAAATGTATTCGGCTACTAACCAAATACATTTCTGCAAATTACAAAACAGAGGCATGACAGCTCGAAAGAAATCATGTACTCAATGTAGTGGGCATGCCAATGGCCAAATATATGGCCAGTGGCATGGTAAATAGTTGCAAAATTATAAAAAATAACTTTTATTTTTTTTGGCTGATTTTGGCCGTTTAAGGGTAGGGCAGCAGTGCACAAACGGGATCAGCCCGAAAATAAGAAAAAAGTTGGAACTAAGTTTTTAAACCAAAATAAGCATTCTGCCATAATAGTCAATGGCATTCATCAGACAACAATACCATGGAATAGTGGTTGCTAAGGGGGAAGACTGAGTGTCAGTTTTGTAACCATGCATTAGCAGTCAGTTTTATGCAAATGAGAGATTGATACTGAATCACAGATTTCCCCTCACTGTTAGCTTGCACCCAACCATATAGGTGCAGCAAAACCATGGTATAAGCATAAGGGGTAGATGACCTCATAAGGGGGGGGTGTTATGCATGTTGTAAGCTTATTGGAGCTCTGTAGCCCGTGTTTGCCCTTAGATAAGCACAACTAAGGAAGGGGTGTGTGTCTGAGGTTGCCTAGCCGTGTTTACATTGCCTAAATGGGTGTGCGCACTGTGCACCAGGTTGTAAACAAACAAACAAACAAAAAAAAAATGGAAATAGCAGCTCTGTTCACATCTGAGCACTGGGTATGCGTGGCGCACCTCGGGGCTTAAACAGGAAGGCAATGGGAAGGGAAAACAGCCGTATGAAGGCAATCAAGGAGAACTAGCATAGCTGGCAGGTGAAATATATCAGAATCAGCCAATTACACAGGCAGCAGCCCAGCCCAGCACACTACTATAAACTATGCAAACACCTTTCACTCTGTTTTTTTCCCACAGACTCTACACCACCGGTGTACACAGATGGGGAAATTTTACCTGACAAAACTAACAAAATGATAAGGGCTGCTGTTGCTCTCTTACATCAATATGTGAAAGAGGCTGAGGGTGGTGAGGATGAGAATGCTGATGACCAACCCACAGTGAGGAGAAGGAGAAGAGTGTACAGACCCAGGGTAACCTACCAGGGGCTACATGAGCTGGAGATAGTGGAGTGCTAAAGGGTGGACAGGGACATCCTACAGCAAATTGTTGAGCTGTGCTGGCCACACCTCACACACACAGCCAACAGAGGAGAACCCATCCCAAGACAGAGGTTATCCCACCAATTTAATTCAACAGGTTATTATGGAAGTTTGTGAAAGTAGATCAAATAGATTTTAACCTATTTTAGGTCACGATTCCTGTCCATTAACTGGATCATTCCCCCCACAACACACTAATAGGAATTATGATTGGGAAGATGCATACATTTTAGATTTCAACGGAGATTCAGGAGTTATAAGAAATGTTGTTAGTAGAGAATGGGATAGATTTAGAAAAATCACTGATCTAGATCAATTATGTACGAGTCAGTTAAAATTCACCTATAGAAGGGATATGAATTTTAAAAATGTTTTTGAGTATGGACGTGGTTCTGGACTTTCACACCAATGCACAAGAACTGGTACTTACAAATGCAGTGCGTGTTCGCAGTGTACTTATATTTCTAATGCTTCTTCTATAGAAATTCCAAGCATGATAGAAATATCAGGAGAAATTGTTATTCAAACTGTAACACTAGTGGACTTGTCTATCTTGCCCTGTGCAAGGAATGTAAATCCTTTTACATTGGCAAGACGGAGAGAAAACTTAAGACTCGCATATACGAACATTTATATGAAATAAGTAAGGCCAACTTAAACAATGCACTTTTTCATCACAAGACAGTTTGTCATCAAGCATTATTTTCATTTTTCATTTTGGAAGTTGTACCTAAGGAAATAAAAATGGGGCATAGGGGAAGCTAAACTAGAATATCGTGAGCTTTATTGGCAAATAGTGTTGGAAGCTACTTAACAGTCAGGGCTAAATGATATGCTTTCCATTCTGCCTGTTTTAAAACTAAGAGCTACCAAATTGTAAATATATTTTACATCACTAGGGGGCAGCACACAATAATTTATTAAACATTACAGTTTATGCAAATTTAATTTTCTTATGTTAAAGACTGTATTATGTATTGCATACATACATTTTTAAGTATAAATATAGTTGTGTTTCTTATAAAAGTTAGATCTATTGGCATTTAGGGATTTTAACAGTTTTACCTATTATTTTGTAACAAATTATTCATGTTTTCTTCCTTAGTACCATTTAATAATTAATTGTTTGTCCAATGGTGTTCTGTTTCATCATTTTAGCTCACTATTTAAATAAGGTTAAGGCATTCAAGTGTGTGTATCTGGTAAAGTTTTTTTACAAAAACGCCAAGGATATTTACAGCATTAGTCGTGCATTACTTGATTTTTGTGGATTGAATAAATCATTTAACTCAGCAAATTCTCCATTTGGTTGCTTACAGTGAATTGTGGTATAGTGTAACATACATAGGTTGGAGTTCTAATCCCATACATGAGAACTGTGTGTGTGTGTGTGTGTGTGTGTGTGTGTGTGTGTGTGTGTGTGTGTGTGTGTGTGTGTGTGTGTGTGTGTGTGTGTGTGTGTGTGTGTGTGTGTGTGTGTGTGCCTCCCATTGTTCTACTTTAGCAAGCCTGCTGATGTCAGTCACCTTGAAATACCACTTTGGATAAAGGGTCAGTCTTTTAAGCTCCATGGCATGTGTGATAACTGTGTAATGCTATAGTGTAACATACTAGTTAGGTAGGAGTTCTAATCCCAGACATGGCAATTGTGAAACTCTGTGTGTGTGTTTGTGTGTAGAGATTAATGATTTTGAGGTCATTCATAGTCACTACATCTCCAATTGCCCTACTTTAGTAAGCCTGCTGATGTCAGTCACCTTGAAATACCTCTTTGGGGAAGGACCAGCTGTATAAGCTCCGTCGCACATGCAATAACTGTCTAATGCTATAGTGTAACATACTAGCTAGGCAGGAGTTCTAATCCCAGACATGGCAACTGTGAAAGACTGTGTGTGTAGAGATTAATAATTTTGAGGCCATTCACAGTCACTACACCTCTCATTGCCCTACTTTAGCAAGCCTGCTGATGTCAGTCATCTTGAAATACCCCTTTGGACAAGGGCCAGCCCTATAAACTCCGTTGCATGTGCAATAACTGTAATGCTGTAGTGTAACATACTAGTTATGTAGGAGTTCTAATCCCAGACATGGCAAATGTGAAACTTTGTGTGTGTAGAGATTAATGATTTTGAGGACATTCACAGTCACTACACCTCCCATTGCTCTACTTTATCAAGCTTGATGCTATCAGTCACCTTGAAATATCCCTTTGGACAAGGGTCAGCCCTATAAGCTCTGTGGTGCATACAATAGCTGTATGATGCTATAGTATAACATACTAGTTAGGTAGGAGTTCTAATCCCAGGCATGGCAAGTGTGAAACTTTGTGTGTGTGTAGAGATTAATGATTTTGAGGCCATTCACAGTCACTACACCTCCCATTGCCCTACTTTAGCAAGCCTGCTGATGTCAAGCACCTTGAAATACCCCTGTGGACAAGGTATTTCCCTAGAAGCTTTGTGGCGCATGCCTTCAATGCGGAACAATGTAATAGTAGTAACTACACAGGTATGGGTTTGAATCGCATCTGTGACAAGTGTTTGTGTGTGTACCCTGAAGATTTTTGCCCCATATACACCCAGTACACATCTCAGAGCATGAGTTTAGCAGTCCTGCAGATATCATCCACCTTTAAATTACCTGTTGCCAACCATAAACCATATCAGGTCAGTGGTGCATGTGGTAAATGCATAACATAATAATCTGAAAAGATTGTTTGATAGAGATTTGAACCTCACCCCTGACAAATGTGAATGTGTGTTTAGGGTAAAATTATTTTTAGGATCTCTCACCCACTACATCACCCAATGCCAGTATTTACAAGGGCTAGAGATGTTCCTCACCTTAAAAGTACCTTAGGACAACATCCATTCTATAAGCTCTGTGGCACATGTGATAAATGCGATACACTATAATAGCAATACATAGCTAGGTAGGGATTTGAATCTCAGTACTGGCAAGTGTGTGTCTGTCATCAGTATCCTGTGGAGGTTGCTGTGATTGTGTAATAATAGGATGCATTGGGGGGTGGGTTTCACTGAATTATTATATTGAGGACCTAGTACATGTCACAATGTCTACCTTAGAAGGACAACAGATGTGAAACACCAGAGAGGCTGGTGTAGACAATCCATAGCCCTACATGTGACATTATGGATTGATAAACAATATAGACAACCCTTGTATTACTCAGAGTACACTCTCCACCCATGTCTCATACACAAACACGCTTGGCTAAGCAACAACCACTATATTGGTAGTTCCCTGCATATTGCCTCACAGATAGTAACCATGGTGTGATTGCAGAGGACTACATGCCTGGTGACCACAACAGTGCCACTGACATCAGAAAGTACTGCAATGTGTTACATCTCATGACTGTGTGTTATCCAGCAAGTAAAAGGACATGGCACCCTGTTCCATCCCTACAGTAGGCAAATAAATGCTTACATTGGTCTTTTTGCTATGTTCCCCACTAGACATGTGCAACAACTGTAGAGTCTGTAAATGTAACCCACAAAGGGAATATCATGCCTTATACACATGCCCTGTATGGACAGATGCCACCGACTCTAATAAATACCTGTAACATGCTGTCAATGTAGGTGCAAGCACGACCTCAGTTCCATAGCCAGGTCTCCCCAAATGAGGTCAGGAATGCTACATCAGAAGATAACAATCGGTACACACAACATGGCCCAGAGACCGAAAGTACACTTCCACATGTCAGAGAACATGCATGGGGGACATGTGCACAACCCAGACACTGTCCATGTTATGGAATATAGATCACATACATGGGCAGCAGTGTACATCACTAGCCACCCACAATAGTAACCCAGATGAGTGGATGGTGAATACAATACCCACTTGTGGGGACCACTCCAGGGACTACACCCCTGAGCCACACTGGAGACCAATGTCATGTGGCCTGATGCCAAGGTATTCCCTTTGCCTAGCCATGTACAGCCTTCAGACCCATTCACCTACTACACACCTGTGAAGCAATGAACCAATGCATCTCAGTACTGGCAAGTGTGTATATATGTGTGTGTGTGTGTGTGTGTGTGTGTGTGTGTGTGTGTGTGTGTGTGTGTGTGTGTGTGTGCGTGTGTGTGTGTGTGTGTGTGTGTGTGTGTGTGTGTGTGTGTGTGTGTGTGTGTGTGTGTGTGTGTGTGTGTGTGTGTGTGTGTGTGTGTGTGTGTGTGTGTGTGTGTGTGTGTGTGTGTGTGTGTGTGTGTGTATGTGTGTGTATGTGTGTGTGTGTGGAGATTAATGATTTTGAAGCCATTCACAATCACTACATCTCCCATTGCCCCTACTTTACCACACCTGCTAATGTCAGTCACCATGAAATAACCCTTTGGCCATATACCAGTCATAAAAGCTCTGTGGTGCTTGAAATAACTGTGTAATACTGTAGTGTAGCATACTAGTTAGCTAGGAGATCTAATCCTGAAACTACCAACTGTGATAATGTGTGTGCTTCCCTGAGAGAGTGTGTGTGTCTTTGTTGACACCTGCTTTTGTGGACATTCACACTTACTACACTTCCCTTACCACTCCTTTAGCACTGTTGCTGATGTCACTCACCTTCAAAGATACCTTTGGACAGCTCTCCAACATGCAAGCTCTGTGGCATGTGCAATAACAGTGTAACACTGAAATAGCAATGCATAATCAGGTAGGGGTTTGGAACTCAGTACTGGTAAGTGTGTGCTTGTGTGTGTGGCATCAGTATCCTGTGTGGGCGTTGGGGTGATTGTGAAATTACAGGATCCATTGTAGAGTGGGTTTTGTTACATTATTATATTGAGGACCTATATGTTCCATTGTCCGCATTACAAGGCCAACAGTTTTCAAACACTGTAGAGGTTGTTGTAGACAATCCTCAGCCATAAATGTGTACAGCCATGTGCAATTACTATGTGACAGTATGGATTGGTAAACAATATAGGCAACCATTATAATACCCAGATACCACTCTCCACCCACGTATCATACACAAACATGCTTGGCTCTTACTCTCTTACTACTTTCCTTTCTTGCTTTGTCTCTGTCTCTCTCTCTCTCTCTCTTCCTCTCTGGTGGATGTGGAAAAGTACATCTGTTTTGCATAGGCAGCAGCTTGAGTTTTGTAAGTAATGCTAATGATCAGCTGATGGCTTGGGCAAGATTTGCAGTCCCCCACTTGCTAATTGCATGTGGAACAGCGGTGGCATCATTCCTATAGCCAATTACATGGAAACACACTCCTATAACTCAGCACTTCATGTGGGTGTTGGTCCTTTTCCTTCACTGTGAATAGGACTTCATGTGGGTGTGTGACAAACAGCATCACAGAGGGTAGTTGGAAATACCTCTTACAAGATACACTGTGGAGACAGGCCAACAAGCAGGAGGTTAATGTTCCAGACATGGGGACAGAATGCAAGTATTGCTGTTCTACATTTGAAGTAATGTTGGTTTAACAGGGTTTGTGTGGATATGGCTGTTCTACATGATTTAAAGTCTGACATGACAGTGTTATGTGGTTGAGGAAACTCTCACCTGTAGAGCTGTCTGCAGACTGGCCAGAGTTTCGAGTCTTACATGTGTTGTGTTACTTACACATCTCCTATCTTTAGAAATGCAGTATCATACTCTGATGATTGCAATCAGTACATGGTGACATCCATGTGAGTTACTGACTTCATATCCCTCAGAAGAAATAAGTCACAACAAACCCTGTTACACCAGGAAATTTCTCAGTTTATCACAGCAGTATGTCAATATTGACCCTGTGTTTGTGCCTCCGACCCCCAAGTCTATCACCCTTTGTCCATATGTCATGCAGTAAGAGGTGCATATGTACAGTACATCATTATTTACTGACATCATACCTGATAACAAGACAGTGAGATATCAGACTGCTAGACATGTTATGTATAGTAGGCCTTATATTTGAGGACAAAACCTGGACATTCTGTTGTAGTGTGTACAGTAGTGAGGTCTGTGTACTTATGGTGATTGTTGACAGAGTGTGTATTGTGAATATGTTACTTGGCCTGTGTACAGACTGTGATAGATGTCATTGTTCTTGGTCCTGTTCTATCTGATGTTGCATGCTGCTCCAGTTTATGGTACCTTATCAATGTACATG